>NW_022107432.1:6041517-6073127 GCF_000313985.2 Echinops telfairi | reverse complement strand
GAATTGGTGGGCAGGGCATGGCACTTCACCAGATCCGACTGTAAAACCATCAGAAGGGTCAGCAGACAACCTGGAACGATTTATAAGCTTTTTTCTTTTCTTTTTCTTCTTTTTTCTCTTTCTCATATCTATCCATATAAGATAAGCAGGACAACCAATCCCAGTGAGAAAATATCATTGGACTGGTGGCTTTGCGGGGACAAGGGAGAGGACGAGGTGGGATAAAGGGAGGGGAAGTCAACAAACCCAGGGACAGGGGGAAAAATAGGACATCTGAAATCAATGGCGAGGAGGGCGTAGAATGCTTGGTGGGGGTTAATCAAGTGCACTGTAGCTGAGAGAAAGTATTTAGAGTAAATTAAGGATGAACATGATAATGGGACAGGAGGATAGTAAAAAGAAAGAGAGGAAAGAAGTAGGAGGCAAAAGACATTTACAGAGGTATAAATATAGGCACACACACATGTAAATATATATAAACATATTAATAGGGATATAGGTGTATGTACATATACTTAAATGTTAAGTATTAAGGTAGTAAATGGGCATTGAGTCTCTACTCAAGTACTCTCTCAACGCAACAACACTCTGTTCTAATAACCTGGCCTTCTGTGATGTTCACTGTCCCTACAGAATTGCTGAAGTCAAAATGGGTGCATAAGAAAATGTGGTGAAGAAAGCTGTTGGTACCTAGATATTAAAAGATGTAGCATCTGGGATCTTAAAGGCTTGAAGTTAAACAAGTAGCCATCTAGCAGGGAAGCAACAAAGCCCATATGGAGAAAGCACAACAGCCTCTGTGATCATGAGGTGTCCACGGGATCAGGTATCAAGCATCAGAAGACCCCAAACAAACAAATATATTGATGCAAATAATGGGGGTCATAGAGGAGACCCAAAGCCCATCTCTAGACAATTGGACATTCAGGATCACAAGGAATGAACGAGTCAGCCAGCGAGCAATATAGCACTGGTGGAACACACAACATTCCTCTAGTTCTTTAATGCTCCCTTCCCCCCACTCTCATGACCCCAGCTATACCTTACAAATCTAGGCAAACTGGAACATCTACACTGGTACAGATAAAAGCTCTCAGCACAGGGAATCCAGGACAGACAAAACCTTAGGAACAGTAATGAGAGTAGCGATATTATGAGTGCAGTGGGAAGATGGAGAGAGAAGGGGGAGAAATGGGGAATTGTCTACAATGATTGATATATAACACCCCCCACCCAGGTGTATGAACAACAGAAACATGGGTGAAGGGAGACAGTAGATAGTGTAAGATAAAAAAAAATAATAATAATAATTTATCATTGTTCAGGGGTCAATTAGGGTGGGAGGGTGGGATAGAGAAGGAAAAAGATGAGCTAATATCACGGGCTCAAGCAGAAAGAAAATGTTTTGAAAATGATGATAGCAGCATATGTACAAATATATTTGATACAATTTGATGTATGAATTGTTATGAGTTATAAGATCCCCAATAAAATGATTTATTAATAAAACAAACAGAAATAAACTATCATGAGAGAACAAATGTTGGAGAAATGGGAGTAGACTGAACCCTCCATTACTGGTGGAAGTGAAAATAAACTCATTTAAAATAGTGTGGCAGTTTCTCAAAAACCTAAAAACAGAATTACTATATGCCCCAGTAATTCCACTCCCAGGCATACATCCAAATGACATGAAAGAAGAGACTCAAAGTGAAACGTGTCTACCAATGTTCATTGCAGCACAATAGCGCCAAAGTGGAATTATCCTAAATACCCATTAACATCTGACCAGATAATCAAATGTGGGCTGTCCAAGCAGTGGAATACCACTCAGTCAGTAGGAGAAGTCTTGGTACATATGATAGAATAGAGGCGGTTGAAGATAATTACGCTGAGCAAAATAATCCAACCACCAGAAAGCAAGTATTGTGTGACCTCACTTATATCAAAAGACTAGGAAAGGAAAATGTTTAGTTACCACAGCTTATTAATGGTTGCCAAAGGGAAGAGAAGGGTGGAAAATGTGTGAACAGCTTAAATGTGATGGAAAAAATCACATCTACTAAGAGCAATAGTTCACAGGTTATTGTAATTGTTGTCAATAAGTTGTACACGTATAAAAAGTTGAATTAGCAAGTTATGTGATAGCAGTATTTACAGAAAAGAGTAGAAGTGGGGACTGCTTCTGTCAGTGGTTCTCAACCTGTAGGTGGTGACCCCTTTGGGGGGAGAATGACCCTTTCACAGGGGTGGCCTGATTCATAATAGTAGCAAAATTACAGTTATGAAGTAGCAAAAAAAATAATTTATGGTTGGGGGTTACCACAACATGAGGAACTGTATTAAAAGGTCATGGCATTAGGAAGGTTGAGAACCACTGGCTTATGTACAACCAAATATTTTATGGGATTTGGTTACTCATTTTTGAGGTTTAGAGTAATGGTTTCAATTAACTGGCCTAATAATGTGCTCAGTGGCTCTTTTTCAACTCCAAGATGGTCTAGGTGCTCAGGGTCTTGCAAGCTTGCAAGCAGGTATAGAAAGCATTATAGTCCATCTGTATTATATTCACCTATAAAAATATAGAAAAATAAGAAGAGTCAGGAATCAGAGGAGGGCATGTAAATTGTGACTAATTGCCTCCATAGACACTATCTTTGTCATCCTGCCAGGAGAAGTAAATGGGGCTGGGATACCATGACTGAACATTTTGATTAAAGATCTCATAGAAGAATTCTGATTAAAGAGAATTTACAATTCTCATGGGCTCTAGACTTTCTGGAACTATAGATGATAGATGAAGCTTTGAATCTTCTGCCCTGAGATAATTTTAACCAAATATATACCTCAAATTCCCCTTAAAACTGAGTAATAGTTTACCTTAACTAGAAAACAATGTCTGCCTTGAGCATTATACTCTTCTGAGAACGATCAATAAAGATCAAATTTACAACAGCAACTAAAAACATCCCATAGGGACCTTAGGAGAGTAGCTGGAAGGAGCATCCACTGCGAAAAGGAGTAAGAATGGTCACACAACTCAACCTGTGCAACCATACGACTAAATTGTATATGCAGAAACTGTTGAATGTTTTGATATATATTTTTTCATAGAAACAACAAAACAAATAATATTAAAAAGAAAATGACGACAGCCTTGAAAGCCATGAGGCAGTTGCACTCTCGGGCAGGAGGTATGTATGGATGGAAATTTACTAGATGGTTCTAACTCCTTATAACTTAGTCAGTGACATCAAACAAGATGAAGGTCCTTAGTAATGATAACGTCAGTTCCCGAATTCATGAAGTTGGAAGCACATGAACTTCAGAGTCAAGCATGCACGCGTGCGCACACACAACCACATTCACTGCCATCAATTCAATTCTGACTCATAGTGACCCTCTAGGACAGAGTAGAACTGCCCTTTGGCTTTCCTAGACTGTAACTCTTTATGGGAGTAGAAAGTTTCATTTTCTCCCATGAAGTGGCTTGTGGTTTCAAACCACTGATCCTGCAATTAGCAGCATAGCACATAATCACTACCCTACCAGAACTCTACTTCTTCCTGCTTGTATGACCTGGGAGAAAATACTTAATTTCTCTGTGCCTGTACTTCTTTATTTATTCAATAAGAATGGCATTACCTATTTCAACAATTGATATGAGAATTATGTTTTTAAAAAACTGCATGATTTCTGTATTCAAATATATTACCACCTATATTGCTTTTAACTACACACAAAAAGAAGCTATTTGTGGTTTTGAAATTGTATATAAAAATTCAAAAATAAAAGCATTGCAATATATAAATGGATGCTGGATTTTACCATAGAAGAAATCCTAAACCCAAACACATGGAGGAAGTAGTGGCAAAGAAAGTTAATGCTAATTCTCCAACCAAATGTTCTTTATCACATTTCTTAGTTGGCACATACTAATTTTCTAGGATTCCCTGGACTCCTTGACAATGGAGACTTACACCCATACTTGATGCAATCAATGAAGAATAGGTTTGTGAGCTGAGTTTCAGCATGTTGGTTTTTTTTAAGGCAAATTGAAGATACTTAATCAAGATGTCATAGAGAGTGGTAGGTATATGTGTATGTGAATCTGTATCTGAAAAAGGAGGCTTAGAAACAATGAGTTGAATTTGGAAATTCTGAGCATGTGCGTGGTGGTAAATGAAAGCATGGTACAAAGTGAAAGTAGAAGATGACTTAAGACTCACTCTTGTCAAACTCATCATGAGAGAACAAATAAAGGAGAATGAACCAGAACGGTGAAGAATATCAATACAATGCAGCATTTTAGAAGACACTATCCCTGGACCTGGAACACTGTAACTAAAGTTATGTAGGAGTGGAGGTATCATACATACATACATACCTGCATGTGCGTGCATGTGTGTGTGTCACATTACCTACATTAGTAACTTTGAATATCTGGAAACTATAACCTAGCCAACTGCATACATAAAAGTCACCATCATTGTTGGCCTATGTTTACTCACAAAACCATAATTGTTTGCATTGTTAAACCCACATTCTTTTACTTGCCTGACAGTGTGTCATACATTCTCTGATGGCTTGTGGGCTGCTATGATGCTGGGATATATGCCACTGGTATTTCAAGCAGCAGAAAAAGACTCATTAGGAAAAAGAAGAGACAGACTACATCGGCAAGGTTAGACAATGAAAACCTTTTGAAAACAGCAAAATGTATTCAATTTAGTTCCAAAATATGAGTCCCTGAAGTTGGAAGGCACTCAAAATATAATTTGGGAAGATTTGCCTCCTTGAGAGAGAGGATATATATGACATGGATGGAGTAAAGCTTTGGGGACAGTCATCTGCCAAGGGGACATTACACTGAGTGAGAAGAAACAAAATTGTGAATATCTATTAATAATTTGAATGGAAAATATATGAAGTATGAATCTAGGAATATAGAAAATTGACAAAATGAAAAGGAACACATAAAGAGCAATATCTTAGGAATTAGAGCGCTGAAATGGACTGCTTTGGGCCATTTTGAATAGGAATTTAGTTTTAATATGCCAGGAATTAAATGAAATGGAACACATAATAGGCATCTGTGAGCTGAAATGGGCTGACATTGTCCATTTTGAGTCAGAAAAGATGATGATTTACTATGCTGGAAATAACACAATCAAGAGGAATGTCATGATATAGATTGTCAAAGAGACATTGCAAAATCAATCTTGAAATACAATGATGTCTATGGTAGGATTATATCTATCTGCCTTCAAGGAAAGCAAATCAATACAATTACTTTTCAAATGTATGCCCTACCACAATAGCTAGTGGTGAAGAACTTGAAGAAGTCTACCAAGGAATTCAGTTGGCAACTGAGTAAACATGAAATTAAGATGCATGGATAAATATTGGAGATTGGAATGCAAAGGTTGGAAACAAAGAAGAATAGTTGGAAAATATAGATTTGGTGATGGAAATGAAGCAGAAGATCACACGATAGAATTCAACAAGACCAACGACTATTCATAGCAAATACCTTTTTTCAACAACACAAAAGGAACTATACACAGATGGAAAATACACAAATCAAAGTGACCACATCTGTGGAAAGAAACAATGAAAATGCTCAGTATCAGCGGCTAATTCAGACCGGGTCTGACTCTGCAACAGACCATCAATTTCTCATATGTAAGTTCAAGTTAAGGCTGAAGAATATTTAAGTAAATCCAGGAGAGACAAAATACAGGATGGAGTCTATCCCACTTGATTTTCAAACATCTCAAGAACATATTTGAAGCATTAAACACTAGTGACAGAAGACCTGGTGATTCATGGGGAAACATTAAAAACATTATTCATGAAGAAAATGGTCCTTATGCAGGGATGACCCCAGCTGGAGACATGATGTCCCTTCCATCCCCTCCTGAGATGACAGTGCCATAGAAGACAGTACCAAAGACACAGACCAGGGAGAGTGGCTGGTCTGTCCTGTCCCCGTGGAGGCAAACTATAGGGGAGTTCCACAGACCAGCCATAGGAAAAAAGCCATGAAGCCCCCGAGGAATCCCAACTGGACACCACATCTGAATTAGTTGGGACTTATAAGGGAGCCACACTGAACGTCTACAGGTGGAATTGGGGGTGGGGTGGAGGCACTAAACTGCTCCATCCTTAACAGCAGGAAGAGCAATGGGGAATTATAGTAGGTATGCCCTGAGCCCACAATTGATGAGGACTAAATGCATATAAAAGTGCTGTTAGCTAAGAGGGCCCTGGGATATTGAAGCTGGAGAGAAATGGGGACTGGACAGACAGAGTACAAGTCCTTCCCCCAGAGATATACCCATCTACTCTGGGATAGGATAACAATGAGGCATGGGACTATTTATATGGCTCTTTTTCATCTTTTCCTACTTATTTATTTTTATCTATTTTTCTCTGTGGTGTCTGTGTCAGTATGGGTAGACAAGATAAACAAATTCAGGAAGACTCATGTGTATAAGAAAGAGTTTTATATACAAAAGCAATTAAATATTGAGAAAACATCCCAGCCCAGTCCAGATCAAGTCCATAAGTCCGATATTAGCCCATATATCCGATACCAATCTATAAAGTCCTCTGCAGACTAATGAAACACATGTAATGACACCAAATGCAGGAAGATCACAGACAAGTGGGTGCAAAGTCTTGTGGTTCCAGTGATGGTAGAAGCATCTCAGAGCTGGCAGGGGTCTCTACATGGCTTCTCCAGTTCCCAAGGCATGGGGCCTATCAGCCTAGTGTCATGTGTCTTGTCAGTGGAGCATCTCTTAGGGAGAAAGCAGAGAGAGAGTCTTCCACCTCCAAGGAGGAAATACAGGAATTCCAAGAATGCTCAGGAAGAAGGCCATGCCCACACAGAGGCCTCAATGGCTATATCCTGATTGACAGGCCAGATTCCACCCCTACACTCTCAAGCCTCAAACTGACACCAGATTATGTGAAGACCACAGTGTCTATCTATATAAGATAGGAAGGATAAACAAGCCTGAGGGGACTGCTGGTTTCTGGGGTGGGGGAGGCGGGGTGGGGGGCATGGGACAGGAGGAGGTGAGTGGTGAGCCAATAACAACAGGGACAAGGGAATAGCAAGAGTACTGAAACAAATGGTGACGAGGGTATAGTATTACTGGTCATGTTTGATTGCAACTTATTTGAGAGGAACTTCAGAAAGGTGAACGATGGCTAATCATGATGGTGGAGCAGGAGGAAAGAAAAAGAGAAAGGTTGAAGAAAGTAAAAATTATGTATATATGGATAAACATAGATTTCTATATATGTAAGTATATAAAGATAAGTGCACTTGTCTATATATACATAAGCATGTGTATATGTATTATATATATGCATGCATATATGTATTATATATATATAAAACAAAGAAGCAGATGGGCTTTGGGCCTCTGCTCAAATCTTACCTGAGTATAAAAACAACTTGTTCTAATAATGTGGCACTGTATGATACTCACCTTCCCAACACGATTGCTGAAGACAAAATGGTTACATAAGTAAATGTGATAAAGAAAGCAGGGCCAGCTTTTAAAAGATATTGGATCTGGAGTCTTAAAGGCTTGAAGTCAATCAAGTGGCCATATAGCAGAGGTGCATCAAAGTCTCTATGGAAGAAGCATCCAGCCTGTGTGATTATGAGGTATTGATGGGAACAGGTATCAGAAATTAAACAAACAAACAAGCAATCAAACAGAAGTGAAGGAGTGTGGACAGAGTAGAGGCCCAAAACCCGCCTGAAAGATAATTGGCCAGTCCCTCACAGAAGTGTCACAGGGAAGGGATGTGAAGTCCAGGATGCAGTATGGACTGATGAAACACACAACTATCCTCTAGTCTTTAACATTTCCTCCGCTCACTATTATGTTTCTTGTCTTCCCTCATTAACCTAGTTATACCTGAGTATGCTCATGTATATAACTAAGATTGTTCGATGAATAAAAGCCAAGATAGATAACCCTTTCAGAAACAGTAACAGCAGTAATGATTTCCTGAGGGTAGGGGAAGGGGGAGGGAGACTGGGAACGGGGAGCTGATAGCAATGAAGACTGTATAATCCCACTCAACTGGAACAAATAACAGAAATGTAGGTGAATGGATATATTAGATGGTTTAAGACATGGATAACCATAATTTATAATATATATAGCATAATATTAAGGGCTGCTGGGGGTTTGAGTGGGGGAGGGAGGGGATAAAGGGAAACTGATATCAAGGAGTTCAAGAATGAAAATGTTTTGAAACTGATGGTGGCAGCAATTATATAATTATGCATGATCTATTTGAATTATGAATAGTTACATCTGTAAGAGCTCCCAATAAAATGATTTTAAAAGGAATGAAAGAAAGAAAATGGTCCTTAAGAAGACAGAAAATATGAAAAGGATAAAATTGGATGTCAGAAGAGACCCTAAAACTTGCTGTTAATCTTACAGTAGCTTATGCAAATGGAAGAAATGATGAAGTCAAAAAAGTGAATAGAAAATGTCAAAGGGCAGCACAAGAAGACCAAGCAAAATATTATAATAAAATGTGCAAAGACCTAGAGTTATAAAAAGGAAGAAAACACTCAGCCTATCTTTAAACTGAAAGAACTCAGGAAAAAACCTCAAGCCTCAAATTGCAATATTGAAAGAATCTCTGGGTCAAATAATAAATGATGCAGGAAGCATTAAAAAAATGGAAAGAATACACAGTCATTGTATCAGAAAGGACTTGATGGCATCCCCCCATTTCAGGAGGTGTCATAGGAACAAGAATGAATGATACTGAAGGAAGACGTTCAAGCTGCACTGATAGCATTAGCCAAAAACAAGGCTTCAGGAATTGATGGAATGCCAACTAAAATGTTTCAAGAGGCTGATGAAGTACTAGAAGCACTTACTCAACTACTCAAAAATTTGGAAACGAACTACTAAAGGGAAGGGATCCATATTTGTACCAATTCCAAAGAAAGGTGACCCAACAGAATGTTGAAACTATACAAGTATATCATTGATATCATATGCAAGTATAATTTTACTGAAGATAATCCACCAACAGCTGCAGCTGTTCATTGACAGGATGCTGCCAGATTTAAAAGAGGAAGTGTGTGGAACAAGGAATAGCACAGCTGCTGTCAGATGGATCCTGGCTGAAAGTAGAGAATACCAGAAAGATATATACCTGCGTTTTATTGACTGTGTAGACCATAACAAAATATAATAATGTTGAGAGAAAAATAGGAATTTCATAACATTTCACTGGGCTCATTCAGAACTTGTACATGGATCAAGAGGCCGTTATGGGAACAGAACAAAGGAATACTGCATGGTTGTAAAGATGATAAATTGATAAAGATGTGCATCAGGTTTATATCCTCTCACCATACATATTCAAACTGTATACTGAACAAATCCTCAAAGAAACTGGATTATACAGAAGAATAGGCATCAGAATTGGAGGAAGATTATTAACAACCAGCAATGTGCAGATGACACAACATTGGTTGCTGAGAGTGAGGACTTCAGGCACTTGCTGAAGAAAATCAAGGATTGCAGCCTTCCACATGGATTAAAATTCAATATAAAGAAGACTAAAATCCTCATAAAGGATCTATAGGTAACATCATGATAAACTGAGAAAAGATTGAGTTTGGCAAATATTTTGTTTAGTTTGAATCCACAATCAATTCTCATGGAAGTAGCAATCAAGAGATCAAATGATGCATTAAATTGGCTAAACCTGCTCCACAATACCTCTTTAAAGTGTTGAAAATCAAGGATGTTATTTAAGGATTAAGGTGCTCCCATATGAATGTGAAAATTGGACACTGAATAAGGAAAATCAAAGAAGAATTGATGCATTTGAATTGTGGTTCTGAAGAATAATATTGAAAATACAATGCATTGCAAAAAGTAAAGAGAAATCTGTCTTTGAAGAAATATGGCCAGAGTGCTCCTTAGAGGCAATGACAACAAGACTTCATCTCATGTGCTTTGGACCTGTTTTCAGGAGACACCAGTGGCTGGAGAAGGACATCATGCTTGGTAAAGTAGAGGGACAGCAAAAAGGAGGGAGGTTCTTACGGAGAGGGATTGCACAGTGTCTGCAACAACGGACTCTTACAGGACTAACTGTGAGTCTGGTGCAGAAGTGAGCATTGTTATGCACAAGTCATGATGGGTCAGAACTGACTCGACGGCAATTAACACAACACAGTCAGTTGCCTTAGCATAGTCAATAAAACACAAGTAAATTTTTTCTGTTATTCTCTGCTTCAAACCAAGATCCATTTGACATCAGAAATGATATCCCTTGGCATTCAAGGATCTGATAGAAATTCATGCAAGACTCAGAAGTGGATATGGAGAGAGGGATATAATTCATATTGCCAGGTGAATCTTGGCTGAAAGCATAGAATATTAGAAAAATTACGTGTGCTGTATTGACTATGAAAAAATATTTACCTGTATTAAACTATGTATAAATATTGAGGAGAGTGGAAATTGTATAAAACTAAAATGTTCATCATTTTCAAAATATTTCAAATATTTCAAAATATTTCTACTTGAGCCCTGAGCTCACTATTCCCCGCTCCCTCACCCTCCCTCCCTCATGAACTCTGGATAATTTATGTTATTATCTTTTTCATGTCTTATACCAACCGCTGTCTCCTTTAACCCACTTTTCTGTTGTCCATCCCCCTGGGAGGGGGTTGTATGTCAATGATGATCTATTCCTCCTTTCTCCCCCCACCTCCCCCTTCCTCTCTTGGGATGGCTATTCTCATTATTGGTCCTGAGTGGTTTATCTGTCCTGGATTTCCTGTGCTGCAAGCTCTTATCTGTACCAGTGTACATTCTCTGGTGTAGCCAGATTTGTAAGGTAAAATTGGGTCATGATAGTGGGGGAAGAAGCATTAAAGAACTAGAGGAAAGCTATATGTTTCATCGGTGCTATACTGCACCCTGACTGGCTCATCTCTTCCTTGTGATCCTTCTGTAAAGGGATGTCTAATTGTCTACAGATGGGCTTTGTGTCTCCACTCTGCCCTCCCCCTCATTCATATCAATATGATTTTTTGTTCTGGGTCTTTGATGCCTGATACCTGATCCCATTGACATCTGGTGATCACACAGGCTGGTGTGCTTCTTCCATGTCGGCTTTGTTGCTTCTCAGCTAGATAACTGCTTGTTTATCTTCAAACATTTAAGCCCCCAGACTCTACATCTTCTGATAGCCGGGCACCATCAGCTTTCTTCAGCACATTTGCTTATGCACCCATTTTGTCTTCAGTGATTGTGTGGGGAAGGTGAGCATCACAGAATGAGGGATTATTAGAACCCCTTGGGTGAGTTAGTGCCCTGTTCCCCTGCTAGCAATGACTTTTTTTCTTTCTTTGTTTTCCCCACCTTTTTAATTGGCTGCCATGTATATATATCTGGATTGGTTCTGGTCCCTGCCATAGTACATGGACCTCACCCTAGGAATGAATGTATATAGTAGCTTTCCCTTATGCCCCTTTTGCATTTTTAAGCTTATCTCAGTGGACTCATGTACTTGTCCTTTTATGCTTGGCTTTCTTCGCTTAGCATAATTTCCTTTAATTCTTCCCATGTGGTGATGTGCTTCATGTGTTCATCACTGGTTTTTTTAGGGATGCATAGTACTCCATTGCATGTACATACCACAGTTTTTTAATCCATTCATCCATTGATGGAATTTAGAGTTGTTTCACACTCCTTGTGATTGTGAACTGTGCTGCAATGAACATTGGAGCACAGATGTCTGACCATGGTTTGTTTCTTGCCTCTTCTGGGTACATGCTCAATTGGGGAATTGCTGGATTATATGGTAGCTCGATTTCTATCTGTTTAAAAAATTGCCAAATTAATTTCCGTAATGGCTGTACATATCTACAGGTCCACCATCAGTTGATGGGAGTTCCTATCTCATCACAGTCCTTCCAACAGTTGTTACTTTCTGATTTTTTGAATTGGGCTATCTTTGAGGGGGTAACGAGTTGGTATCTCAAAGTTGTTTTAATTTGCATTTCTCTTATGGCTAATGATCAGGAACAGTTTCTCATGTTTATTTGGATTTCAGCCCTTGTGAAACTTCTATTCAGGTTCCTTGCCCACCTCCTCCATGGGTTTTTAGTTTTTTTCTTATTGTAAGCAGAGTATTGTAGATTTTAATAATAATACCTTTGTCTGATGTGTCTTTGCTAAAGATGTTTTCCCAGTCTATGGGCTCTGTTATTACTCTCTTGTAGAATTCTTTCAATGTACACAGGTGTTTTATCTTCAGTATATCCCACTTGTCAATTTGTGCTCCTTTGTGTTTGTGTCCTTCCCTATTTCTGATAGCCTATATATATTCCCTGAGTACATGTTCTTAGGTTTGTCACAATTCTTTCATTGATGGTCCTAATCTCTTGAGGTTTTACCTCAAGGTCTGTGATCCACCTTGAGTTTTTTCTTGTGCATGGAGTGAAGTAAGGGTCCTGCTAAATTTTTCTGCAGGTAGATATCCAATTTTTCCAGCATCACTTGTTGAAGAGGGCACCCACTTCCCATTTGATATTTTTGGGGTCCTCATCAGAGATCAGTTGTCTGTATGTTGATGATTTTATTTTTCAGTTTTCAGTCCTTTTCCATTGGTCTGAGGGTCTGTCATTATTTCAATGCCACTGTGGCTGTATAATAGGTGCTAAAGTCAGGTAATGCTAGCCCTCCAACTTTGTGCTTCTCCTTGAGGAGTTCTCTGCTAATTCTGGGCTTCTTCCCTATCAATATGAAGTTGGTAATCAGTTGTTCTATTTCTTTGGAGAAAGATGATGGTATAGCCTTGAACTTATATAGTGCTTTGGATAACACTGATGTCTTTACTATATTTTCTTCTAATTCATAAGCAGGGAATATTCTTCCATTTGTTGAGATCACTCTTTGCTTCTTGTAGTAGTGTTCTGTAGTTTTCCCCATACATATTTTTTTTAAGTCAGTTATATCCTTAGATATTTCAATTTGTGCTTGGCTATTGTAAAGGGTACTACCTTTTTGATCCCCTCTTCCGTGGTCTTGTCCAATATATATAGCAGTCTGATAGACTTATGTTTGTTGATCTTCTATCCTGCTACTGTGCCATATTCCTCTATAGTTTCCAGCACTTCCCTTGTGGAACTTTTGGGATTTTCCATATATAAAGTCATATCATCTGTGAATAATGATAGTTTCACCTCTTCCAGACGAATACCTTTGATGTCTTTGGTTTGCCTTATGTTGTTAGCGAGGACCTCCAGTACGATGTCAGATAGGTGTGGGGACAACGGGCATCCTTGTCTGGTTTCCTTCTTCAGAGGGATTGTTTTCAGTTTTTTCCATTGACTACTACGTTAGCTGTTGTTTTTTCCTATATGGTTTGTATTATATTGAGTCTTCTGGTCCACGAAGAATTTTTTTCCATTCCTATCTTCTTGAGTGTCTTAAATGGAATGAGTATTGGATGTTGTTGAGTGCTTTTTATGCATCTATTGATATTATTATGTGGTTTTTATAACTTTCCCTGTCGATATGGTAAATACTAATGATCTTTCATATGTTTAAGCATCCCTGTTATGAATCCCACTTGGTCAAGGTGAATTATTTGTTTTATATACTCGTGTATTCTATTGGTCAGTATTTTGTTAAGGATTTTTGCATCACTATTCATTAGAGATATTGGTCTGTAGTTCTCTATTCTTGTGGGGTCCTTGCTTGCTTTAGGTATCAGAGTTACACTAATTTCATAGAAAGAGTTTGGGAGGTTCCCATGCAACCCCTGCTTTTATGAATTGCTATTTGCTTGGTATGTTTTTCTCTAGCCTTTGATTCTCAGCCTATTTTTATCTGTAATCTTGAGATGTGTTTCCTATAAGCAGCAGATCGATGGGTTGTGTTTTCTGAGCCACTCTGTTAGCCTCTGCCTTTTAATGCCTGAGTTCAGTCCAATGACATTCAGGGTTATTACATCCACCTATGGATGCTCTGATGTCATCTTGTACCTTTTGTGTTGTGTGTTTTCCTACTTCCCTTCCTTATCTGTGCCTTCTGCATGTGTGCATGTGTGGTTTATTCTTGCCTTTTTTCCACAACTGAGCCCATGCTATCTTGGTGGCTATTTTCTCTTTGTTGCCCACTGGGTGGAGTTGTTCTATGTGGTGGTCTCTTATTTGTAGTCGGTGAGTGTTTTTCTACCCACACTGGGTCATCAAGGGTCTTTTGTAGGGCTGGGTTTCTTTTAACGTAGTCTTTAAGTTTTTTCTTGTCTGGGAAGACTTTTACTTCTCTATCTATCTTGATAATTTGGCTGGCTTGAGTATTCTTGGGTTTGCATTATTTTCCTTCAATTTTTGGAACATGTTACCACGCTCTCTCCTCTTCTTCATAGTGTCAGCTGATAGGTCTGAGCATATTATTTGGTTGCCTTTATAGCTGACAGCATGTTTTTTTTCTCCATAGGTGTTATGATTTTCTTCTTTTCCTCAAAGTTGGATAGTTTAACTATTATATGCCTTGTTGACTTCTTCTTGGGGTTCAGTGTAGCTGACATTCTTTTGTCCTCCTAAATGGTTGCCTGGTTTTCATTCATTAAGCTGGGTCATTTTTTTGGTCAGAATTCCCTTGCTATTTTTGCTGTTGACTTCTTCATTGTGTCTTGTTCCGGAATCCAATTATTCTGATGTACCTCTTCATAGTACCAGACATGGCTCTCAGGTTTCCTTCAGCTTCTCTAATTACCTTATTTGTCTTTTTTTGTCTTTTTTTTTTTTTTTTCATTTTCCGGTGTGGGACGTGACTTTCTTTTCTTTTTTGTTTTTTTTTTTTTTTTTTCATTTGTTGAAGTCTGCCTGGTTATCCTCTAGGTCACTGGTGCAATTCTCAGCCTCCGGCAGTCTGCTGGTGACATCTGTGAATTTGCAACTGGATTTTGTTATCTTGTCCCTTAGGCCTTGTATTTTTCTTTATTGGGTGGCCTTTATCTCCTATATCATTTCATCTTTTTTCTGTATTGCTTCTCTCATCTCCTGTATGCGTATAAGCAGCATTCTGAAGAGTTCTTTCTGTGGCAGGTCAATAGCTGTCACTTCTGTGACTGCCATTAGGTCCAGGTCATCCTCTGACATTGGATTTGTTTCTCTTGTTTTCTTGCTGAGGCTGTTGTGGCACCTTGCTGTTTTCATGTCAATTTATAGGGAGTAGGTACCATTTTCTTGGGCGTCAAAGAGCCCTAGACTCTCTTTTGGGGAGTTTGGTAGTAATGCTTCTGCCAGCTGCCTATAGCCAATGTCCCTGAAGGGTTGTGTTTCACCTTTGTCCCACTGGGATTTCCTCTCACCCTAGCCTATCGTGAACCTGTTGTTTTGAGGAGAGGCTGGATGGCCCTCTCAGTTGTCAGGCTCAGAGGTTAGCCTGTGTCAGCCTCAGGTCTGTGTAGGGGCCATTTGAAGCTGTACAGGCTGTGTAATAAAGGAAAAGCTAGCTCAGGTGTGGAGCACACAGCTCAGAAAGTGGGGATGGGGTGGGTGTGGGAGTCCCTTGTGCCAAGTTAGAGGCACTACAGATGGATGGGTGGGAAATAGGTTCCAGCCATGCCTGTTAGAGGGATGGGGGAATGCAGGGCAGGGCAGGGAAAAGGTAGGAAATAAAGTGAGGTCATGGAAGAGAGATCTGCCCACAGGTAGAGGCAGTGCCCTGTGCCATTTGGGATATCAAACCCGCAATTACATGAACTTCTCCTGGGTGGCTGGTGCTTGGAAGGCTACAGCCCATGGAGACATAGCAGTCCACAGCAGTGTGGTGGCCATTGAGGGACCAGTTCTTGTAGGTGCAGGGGATATGGTGGGATTCAGCTCCTCACAGGAATTAACTGACATCTCAGAACCTCTACTCAGCCCCCAGATCTCCCAACTCACCAATCTCCACGGAACTCCCAAATGTGAGCTGCCTATCTGTTTGTCATCTTGCCCCACCTCCTTTGAATCACTTATTTATGAAGGTCAAAGAATATATACTTCAATGCGAATTGTACCTTAATTTAAGGAAAACTAAAATCCTCACAACTGAATCAAAAGTCAATATCCTAATAATTGGGGGAAAAAAAGACTGAAGTTAATAAGGATTCAATTTTACCTAGATCTCAAATCAATTCACCTGGAAGAAGTAGTCAAGAAATCAAAGATGTACTGTTTTGAGCAAATGTCCTGCAAAAGGCCTCTTTAAAATTTTAAAGAGCAAAACTCTTACTTGGATAACTAAGGTGTACCTGAGCCAAGGCATTTTCAATGGCCTCAGATACATGAGTAAGGTGAACAATGGACAAGAAAGACTAAAGAAGAAGTATTCAAATTATACAATTGCTGAAAAACATGAGTATACTATGAATTGCCAGAAGAACAGACAAATCTGTTAGGGAAAAAGAGCAGCTAGAATGCTCCTGGGAAGGAATCTTTTGGAAGCAATTCTTAGGACATGGTTTCAGACCAGTCCCTGCCAAAGGATACCACACTTAGTCAAATGGAAGGACAAATAAAAATAACAAACACCTCAATTAGATGAATTGGCACAGTTGTTGCAACAATGGGCTCAAATATAATAGCAATCATGAGAATGGCATAGGATTAAACAATATTTTATTTTGTAGTACACAGTGTCACTATGAGTTGGAATCTATTGGATAGTACCTAACAGCAACATAACAAACCATAATCTACTTACCAAAGAAAAGAACTCAACTGTTAGAAGGCTAATATTTTAATGTTTTATTAAGTGTCCTGTAGATGTATGTCATTTAGATGTGTGGGTACAATATCAGTGATGCACTTTAGGTTTACACATGTTATATATTCTAAACCTCAATAAACCATTTTAAAATTGTAAAATTGTGACCATCCTGGCTGTTACTTTCAGTTATTTTTTATTTGATATGTATAATGTATTGAAAAAATTAGTCAAAGTTTTTGGGGTTTTTTTAGGATATACTGAAATATACTTCTCAAATGTTACAACTTTAATTTCCACCTGTAGAATAAAAAATTCCACATTAGTAAATATTCACAAAATTCCAGAAATAAACCACTTCCCTCCAATTCAGCGCCACCCGCCCCCCCAGAAACTTCAATAAAAAATGAAAATTTCCACACCAGATTTAATCTACTTTGTGAGAAAAATCAAGTACAGTAATTTTTAATTACATAAAGACATCTTATAGCTATTATAGCAACAGTTTGTAAAATTTAACTTATTAATTCATATTTATATTGCCTATGGTCTTCACTAGTACAAAGAGGTAATATTCTCCAATTGTTACTATGGTAAAATTATCCACGATGGTTGTGGGATATCACAATGCTAGAACTACCTGGATACTAATATCTATAATGTTATTTTTTGTTAACAGATGCCATGAAAAAATAAATATGGATCAAATAAGAATATAAGGTATGTATTTACAATGCTGCAAACCCACTGTTAGTCTGGATTTTTTAGTAAAGAAAAAAAGCCATAAAAAAAAGAATTAACAATGTAAACAGCTGAAAACAAAGACTTTTTTTGGTGTGTCAAAAAAAGAACAGAAAAAAATCATATATCTATCATTTATATCTATAATCTATCTATCTATATATAAAAGGAATATTTATCAAAAGAAAATAGCTCATACAGCTGCAGAAGCAAGCATGCCCAGTCTGGCTCAAGTCAGTAAGTGCCTAAGATGTAAAACTAGGGGTCCTTCTGCAGCTGCCAGGGCCAAAATACTAGGAAACAGGGAAAGCAACTAGGAAGAAAGCTGGTGGAGCCAAGTTAAATGGATCCAACATTGACAGACAACATGCCAGGCCACTGGAAACTCTTTGGGTCTGCAGGCAACATGGGAGGCTGCTGGCAGTTCTCGGAGTAACAGGCAATATTGGAGGCCAAAAGCCCAAGTTGGATGCCTGATCCAGACCAGTAGAAATTAAATGGAAAGGGGAAGGTAACAGGGTGGAGTCCTCCACAGCATATATTTATATTTATAAAGTAGGCCATACTGCCAAAGAGACACTATCAAACTGTGACCTGATTAAAGGATTTTATGCCACTCTAATCTTCCTACAATTGCTTCCAACATTATGCTAGGCTGTATTATGGGAGAAACCTTATTGCCAAATTACTGAGGTTCCGGGCCCAGTTAAGTTGGTATAAAACCTAATTATCTCACCTATCAACATCCTGTCATTACCTTAACTGTTTGGGCATTGGTAATGATATATTTAATGATATATATTTAAAGGTTCCTTCCTCAGTGTTTGTTTTGTTTCATAAAAGTTTTGATCTTCAACATCAGCAAAAAATTTTTACGTTGAGGGTTCAGTCCAATTATGCATGCGCCTTCAGCCTTTGGTTCCCAGTCACATGATATACGTTGCTTCTGTGACTCAAGGACAGAGTTGCAACTCCAAAGGAAGTTAATTCCATATTAAGTGAAAATCAAGTAATATCTTCGTGTGTACTTTTTCACAGTTCATTGGACACAATGGGGAATATCTTATATAAGTAAAAATATATCTTAGCCATAGAATCATCAGCATGTGATGTCATAGGTCCATTTCTGCCTTCCAGAATCACCTAGCAAGTAGCCATAATAAAAATGGAAGGACTCTTTATGTAGCAATGCATTACCAACAGAATGGTCTCCAACACTCGGCGTATTTTGAGGGTGTTCTTCATTTGTAAGAAAGTGCAGAGGAACCAATGTGCAAACCAATGATGCTACTGTCAGTTTTTAAGGATAGCCAGATCTATACAATAACTTGGGAAGAAAGTGGCATATATTTGAGCCTATATATGTTGAAGCATATATAGAGAGAGACTGAGATATTCTGCCAAATTTTAAGACATGTTTTTACACATTGATTAAGAAAAATATCTTTATAAAAACATCTTCTCCTAGATTTATGGGAGCGATAAATCAAGGCAATAGTTAATATATTTTCAAGAGGAAAAACACACACTGCAAAAAACAATTGTTCCACATACTCAAAGCTTGTGATTATCATTGTCATAATTTCTGGCACAGCATGCATTCATCATAATAATTGCGTTTAAAGGAAAATTGAATTTATAGAAATATAAAAAAATGCTCTAACTTCTAATTTTCTTTTAAAAGCACACATTTGGAATTTTTATTTGTCTCATAATTTATAAGCTATTTATCTTGTATGTAAAGATGAATAGCTCATTCAAAAGGCACAAATAACAATATATGCTGATGTAGTAATTTTCAGATTCTGAAACCCACTTTTGATTAGTCAAGATACTTTGGATACCTGTCAAAATTGTAAATCCTATGAAGATGTTCATCTTACAAGATATGCCTCACACCACCAACTTCTCTTGTGGTTTCATTCTCCAAAGAATGAGTTGAGTGTCACATTTTTCCTAGCTTGTTATAATAAAAGTTTCAATAATCCATATGTTAAAAACTCTTAAATATAGTTTTTATGTCTTAAGAAAAATATTAGAGCCTCAGAGAACTCATTTATTCTCCTTATAACAGTCTAAATAAAACTGATATTATTCACCAGGAACAAGGCAAACTGTAAGACTGTACTCCAAGGTGGGAAATTTTTCAGAAGCACCCATTTGAGGAATACACAATAAATAGAAGTCAAGAATTCCAAGATTATGTTTTTATTTAGGGACTTTTTAAGCTGCATGCTCTTACTATTTCAGCTTTTCAGAGTATCTGAGTTAAAAACAAGCACCTTATGAATCTACAAGGAGAAGCAGCTAGAAAGGCTGTCTTTCATCTGAACCATGGGCATGGAATTATACAGCACACATACAATGTCAGTTACACTTAACCATCTAGTTTGTCCCAACACATTCTATTTTTAAAGTAGAACTATGCTTCATAGAATTTTCAACCTGTTCTGGAAGAGATCCATATTTTTACCCAGTCTAAAGAAATGTGGCCCAACAGAATGCACAAATTATTGACATCATCATTGATATCACATGTAAATAAAATTTTACTGAAGAGCATGTAAGAATGATTGCAGCTGTACATTACAGGGTGCTTCCAGAGGTTCAAGGTTGATATCGAAGAGGATGTGAAACTGGGGATAATATTGCTGATGTCAGGTGGATCATAGCTAATAGCAGAGAACACTAGAAAGATGTTTACTGTGTTTCATTGAATATGCAAAGTTATTTGATTGTGTGGTGCATAAGAACTATGTACAGCCTTTAGAAAAGTGAGCATTTCAAAACACTTCATTGTTCTCATGCAGAACCTGGATCGATGGATCAATGGGCATTTGTGAAAACAGAACAAGGAAATATTTTATGGTTTAAAATTAGGAAAGATTGTAACCTCCCAGCATAATTATTTAATCTGTATACTGTTCAAATAATAAAATAAAATGACATAGGATTCTAGCATCAGGCTTGGAGGAAGAATTGTTAACCATCTGTGATACGTGGATGACACCTTGCTTGCTGAAAATGAGGAGGACTGGAAGCACTTGTTGATGAAGATCAAGGACTGCAGCCTTCAGTGTGGACTACAACTCAATGTCAAGAAGACCAAAAGCCTTACAAGTGGGTAAACAAGTAACACTATGAAAAATGGAGAGAAGACTGAGATTGTCAAGGATGTTGTCTTGCTTGGATCCACAGCCAATGCTCATGGAAGCAGCAGTCGAGAGATCAAAAGACACACTGCACCAGGTAAATCCGCACAAGATCTCACTAGGGTGTTAAACAATCAAGGATGTTACTTTGAGGATTAAAATGTGCATGATCCAAGCCATGCTATTTTCGATGGGCTTGTACACATGTGAAAATTGGACATGGAATAAGGAAGACAAAAATAAAAAACCCACACGATGCATTTGAATTATGGTGTTGGAGAACAAACAATAAACAGATCTGCATTGGAAGAAGTATGGTCAGAGCGCTCCGTAGAGGTAAGGGTGGCCAGACTTTTTGTCTCATCTACTTCTGACATCTTATAAGGGAGACCAGTCCCTGGAGAAAGGCATCATTCTTGGTAGAGGGCTACAACATAGAGGGAAAAACTCAGCAAGATGGATTGACACATTGGCTGCAACAATGGTCTCAAACAATGGAACAATTGTGAGGATGACGCAGGACCACCTAGTGTCACACTTTTTGTGCATAAGGTCACTATGAGTCAGAATCAACTCAAATGCACCCGACAACAGCAACATAAAACAAAGCACGTCTCTAGATACCGTTTAAAGTATCTGCCAGTTTCAGTATTCTAAAACTTGGGATTTATTTTATAATTAGCTTCTACTGATTCCTAGCATTGTACCGCTGAAGGAATAAAGTTGTTGCCTTCAAAGGATTTAAAATAAAAAGATTCTGTAGATGATTACAGAATTTTAAGGAAACATTTTGTAAGTATTGCTAACAACATCTTCACTAAGAGAATGATTGTAGAAAAAGACAAGGTCGATCGGAAGGGAAAGTCATTCTTCAAACACCAAACACAGTCCTGACAACACCAACTACTACACTTAAAACCTCATACTAGCAGGGAGAAGGGCAAAGTCAAGGCGCTTGTAAAATTTTTGTAATTTTTACAATTACAAAATGCCAATATCTCTCTTGTAGAAGTTACATAAAATAAATAAAGGTATATATCTAACAAAGAACCTACGCAGGAAGATTCATAGGTGCATTAATCACAATAGCCCTAAACTAATTCTGAGAGGCCCACTTTTTGAAAGCACTCTCACAAAATGAGCACAGGTAAATAATGAGACTGAGACAGGTGTATGCATTGCTGAGAGAACTTTCCTGTAGCCACCCACTGATCACAGAGACAGGTTTAAGCAGTTAAAAAAAGCAGATTCGTGCATGCATAAGCTAAAACTCCATTAGCAAGACTTTGACATACTCTCAGACTTAGTCATGTTGTCACTGACAGGACCTCCAGACAGGATGAAATTAATATCTCTTGCTTATTATTGGAACGTGTGCTTAGGGAGGGAGGCTTATTTTTGTTGTGTTTTTGTTTTGTTTTGCCAGGAAACTATGTAAAGGGATGGAAATATACCCCCTCTGGCTTTGAGTATTGGTTTCATGATATATAAAATTGTCATAACTGTTCAACATAACATACAAATCTATGTATTTTATCTGGTGTAAATTATATCTCAATAAAAATTTAAGGAAATTATTGAGTGAACCAATGAAAGAATTTGGAACAGATTATTCAAACTATGTATGTCAAAAGATACTTTAAAATGAATACATTGAAATAAAAATAAATATTTTTCTAATTTTAAATGTGGCTTATTTAGACATATGAGTTTATAAAAAAATTGGGATCATGATGAAAGGTTAAAGAGAAAAGAGATTTTTGGTCAAATTAGGAGAGAAGAGTCAAATGATTTAAGAAGGAAATGAGGTTAATTGGATTTCAGGGAATGAGAACATGATTTTGCAAGCTCAAAAAGGGAGGGAAAGAAAGAGACAGACAGAGAGCTAGAGATGAAAGAAAGAAAGAAAGAAAGAAAGAAAGAAAGAAAGAAAGAAAGAAAGAAAGAAAGAAAGAAAGAAAAAGAAACATACAAAGAAAGAAAGAAAGAAACAAACAAACAAAGAAAAAGGAATGTTCCTACAGTTCTGGAGAAAGGGATCTTATAAGAAAGAAAGGGGAAAAATATTACAATGTTTGTACATATAAAGGTAAGTCAAAGAATAATGCTATAGAATGATAGAAACCTTTCTTAAACAAAAATATTAAAGTGTGGAGTTGTGTCTCAATAACTTCTCCATTTAGCTCTATAGAGTCAAGACAATGTTTCCAGCTCTTGAACAATTCCCCAAATAATTTTCCACTCTTCAAATTGCACCATGTCCAGTGGTAGTTTGGGCATGTTTGAGGGGTTCAAATGGTTCTCCTTTTAGATATTGTTTGAATTTGGAGAACAAAGAAAGCTCTGAAGCAGTACACTCTGACTGTGTGAGTTGGAAGCGACTTGATGGCAGTGTGTTTCTTTGAGAGGGTGGTAAGGGAAAAGTTCTCCTATGAAATTTTCACAAGACAGCCATAACTACCTGCAAAAAGTAAGTAAGCAGCTGCATTTCATCGTGGAAAAATTTTCACCATCACATATTTCCTGAAAAATTTCTCACCAATGTAGCTTTTCAATGTTTTAAAATATATTCATAATTAGTTCCAAGTTCTTCCGGTTTTCTTCAAGAAAGTATGCCAAGATTACCCTTTGGGGAGCCCTAGAAAGAAATCATGGTAACTTTCTAAGCTGACTTCTCTGCCTTACATTTAACCATACTTGTAAATTTCCTTAGCAGCCACTGTATTGATTAGACAAGGCTCAGGGATGCTCTTGGTAAATCCAAGTCTTGTCCCCCTATTTTGAACAAAGGACTGATGGAAATATCAACTTTTATGCTAGTTGATCTTCACACAATATATTTATCAATTCCAAAATTTCCCTAAAGTACTTTACCCAACTAAAAATTGTTGTTTTATGTAAAGAAGGTGGTATTTCCATAAACTTGTTACAAAGCTTCAGCAATTTGTGATGTCCATTTGAGTATTGTTAAACATTTGCTATTAACCCTCCATTCAAAATATTTTTTCTACAAAAAAATTCTTATTAATTTTTTGTAGAAATCATAAAGAGACTACAAGTAATAGATTGTATTACTGAGAGAACTTTTTTTCCAGTTATCCATTGATTGTGCAGAAAAGTTTAAAGATGTTTTGTTTGGAATAAGCCCATGTGTTTGTAAACCAGAAATCTGGTAGCAATACTTTTTTACTGAAACTTGTTTTAAAGACTATACAAATAATTTTCCTTGATCAGATCTAGAATTTTAAACCACTGAAGAGGGAGTGTCTGGAAGAAGCTATATAGTATAGCTTTACATAGGATGAATTTAACTAGGCCAGTAATTGTTCATTTAAACATACCTTAATGACCCAAGATTGTCAACATGTCTACAGATACATTCAAAAGAACAGCCAAGAACTATTCCAAGAGTGGAAAAACAAGATAAGGAACTAAAAGAGTTATATTTTACCTACTGGGTAAACTGTGTAAAATTTGGATTCCCGATGACAGAGTGGATAAAACGTCAGGCTGCTAAGCACAGAGTCAGCAGTTCAAAACCACCAGCCACTCCAAGGAATAAAGATGAGGCTTTCTACAACCATAAAATTACAGTCGCGGGAACAATAGGGGCAGTTCTACTCATTATGAGTCAGAATCGACTTGATGGCAGGGAGGTTTTGCTTTTGTTTTTGAGTATGTGAAGTAATAAGTACATTTCTTCTTTGACATAAGAAGATTTTTTTAAAATGAAAGAATCTGGGAAGTGGCAGAAAAAATGTAAATAACATTTATTTATTTATGTTATTCATAAATAACATATAGACAATTCATTTACCTTTAACAATTAGGCACAGAAGCAGAAACAATGTGATAGTAATGCAGTGAAATGAAAATCTTTAAGGGAGAACAGATAAAATTGCCAAACGCTTTATGTGGACAATTGAATGACAGCTCTGCCATGTTGGTATTACAGGTAACTTTCAATGGAGTGGTGGTTGAATCTAGAGATAAGTGGGTTTAAAAATAATTAAGATTATCAAGGGTTCATGAGGGAGGGGAAGCGGCGAGGGAGGGGAAAAATGAGGACCTGGTGCAAGGGGCTTAAGTGGAGAGCAAATGTTTTGAGAATGATGACAATGAATGTACAGATGTGCTTTACACAATTGATGTATGTATGGATTGTGATAAGAGTTGTATGAGCCCATAATAAAACAATTAAAAAAAGAAAATATACAAATCAAAAAAATAATTAAGAAGTGAGAAAGGAATATAGCCAATGTAGAATTCAATTTCATGTACCATATCTATGAAGAAAAAAGAGGAGCAGAGAAAATGGTTAACAGAAATTTTTAATGATTTAAGAAAATATGTATTGTTAAAATCAGGCAAGCTTGAAAATGCTTATATGCTGTAGGTTGGTAAACAAATAGAGTCGGAAATATTAAAAATACCTATAAAAGGGAGCGTAAATGTTGGAGGGTGGAGTTCCCTAGGAAGAAGCAGGGGATGAGTGGAGAAAGTTTCGAAGGGGAGAAGAGCAGATTGCCAAAATTCCCTTCCCTTCATCTCACTTTATTCTTGTATAAAGACTGTTGCTTTAGAGGTAGTTTTGAAACGTTGTGAAAATAAAATGAAAAGAAAATTATTTGGAAATGTGTAGAATAGTGAGACAATGTTTTGAGATCTAAAAGTTGAGGCAAATTTTGAGCACTCAGCAAAATTCTTTATAGGATCATCAATCACCAATCTAAGCATTTGTATTCTCAAGTTGTGTAGAAATCATACCCAGTTCACTCAACCATAATAACTGACACTAATTACAGTTAAAGAAAAATGTGCACCTTGTTGGATGTAAACAGGAACCGGTGTTAAACTCCAGGAAAACAACAAAGCTGAGCCATTTCCTTCTATGAGCATGGTAGCTGTGAGACATTTATTGCTCTGCTTGCTGGAACATTAATTATGGTTCTCCTGTTTAATAGTCCTTGAAAACATTAACCAAAAATATGAGTTAACCCAAAACATGTCAACATAAATAAATGTGTTTGGAAATGTTATATATAAAATAAGACATATGAGAGGAACTCTCAGTGTGCATGAGAAAGGCAAGCTTTTATGTGCCATCGTCAATGATGCTAATGGTTTGGCAATGATGAGTATCTAGTCTTATTGCAAAAAATTGCATTACTGAAGACTTCTTTTATCTCCCTAAATCATTTCTTTCCTTTATCATTCTAGTTAATCTATTTTGGTTATCACATCCCCAGCTGCCAAGTTAAAATAATATTTTGGCTTTCAATATTTAAGTAACTAAATAATGTACAAAACATATTGACATATAATTTAGGTTCTACATAATAACATGTAATTTCCTACAAAAACAACACAGAATATATTGTCAGACATATAAAAATTTATCTCCACCGAATGAACATACTAAAAGGTACACATTCCAGGAAAGCATGGTAATAATACCATATATCTAAAATATACTTTGGTTCATTATCTTCTAAAAATTCTAACATATAATGTCTTTCTTACACATTTTAATTGTGAGTAAACCAAATATAGCTTTCTTTAACCAAGTTTTTTTTCCTAATAAATGCTTACAGAAGTCCTTTTGACACGCTTAGACCAATATTGCTTATTAAAGCAAGCCCAGCTAATGCCTTCCTAGAGCCAATCCTGACCTTTATCCCACACATCTGGTAAGCATGTTTACTTCTGTCTTCATCTTTCACATTTACTCTCAGACCCATCTCACCTTGCTCTATCCCAAAGGTGTGAGTGTGACCTAGAGGTCAAGTATAATCCCATCACCTAGGATTTTTTATTCCTTCACCTCACATACGATGCTTACTCCAGTCATTATTAACCTATTTCCTGCAACTAGGAACAAAATATCCAGTACAAGTTTAGAAAGTTAATTTTTTAAATAAAATAGCTAATAAATCATGATAATAAATTTTACTACTGAATTAAAAGAGACAATAATTTTATAGACCCAATTACCACCAAAATTATCTGTGACACTTATGATCTTAGTTACTGAATATTTGGGGTCTGATTATTTTCATTACATAGGAGTGAATTAACATCTATGTACCTGATTAGACTTCTTGATGTAAACAAATAGAAAATTGTTAAAAAATATATAAAAGCAACCATTTTTCAGATATTGTATAAAGACATTACATGACCGTGTTTCTTGAATTCTGTGATCACTTAGGCTGAGTTCTCTAGAGAAGCAAAGCCAGTGGAGCATAATATATATATGTGTGCATCTACACAGAGAGGTTGACATTCACAACATGATTCACGCAGTTATAGAAGTGAGCAAGCTGTCAGACAGCTGTCAGGCTGTAGTTTCCCCTGATTTATGTAGTTGTGGGGACTAAACCCCAAATCAACAGGTAAAATGTCAGGCCGCTCTCAGGAGCAATGGGCATTACAGAAAGCTACTGGCTCAAGTACAAAGAAACAGGTTAGATGGCGAGTCAGATGCATGATCTAGACCCAGAAAAAAAGGCAAAATAATCTCTTTCCACAGTGCCCCCTCATTTTGGAAGTCCGTCATCATCTCATTATGGAGGCGCTCACCACTGAGAAACCACGGAAAATCCTGGTCTAACCAACTTCCCACAAAATCTGAACATGAACACATCTTCACATTGCACCTTGAGATATTTTTGAGACTCTGTACAGGGAAGAGTAATGCAAGAGCATAAAATTACCAGTTGATTGTCAAGTGAAATAATGGTCTTCCAAAACAAAATTCACCACTGTATAAGGAATATAACAAAATGTAGACACTATTATAAAATATTCATAATATACATCATCCAATAAAAATAAGATATAATATGAAGCAATACAATATGATCCATAATTATGGAAATATTAGTGTGTTAGTCTGGATAGACAGAGAAACAAATTCATAGACACTCATATGTATATGAGAAAGACGTTTATATACAAGAGCAATTAAATATTGGGAAAATTCCCAGCCCAGTCCAGATCAAGTACATAAGTCCTATATTAGCCCATATGTCCAATACTAATCTATAAAGTCCTCTTCAGACTCAGGAAATACATGCAATGATGCCGAGTGCAGGAGGATCACACGCCAGTGGGTAGGAAGACTTTGGATACAGTGGCAGTGTAGGCATCTCGGCGCTGGCAGGGGTCTCTACGTGGCTTCTCCAGCTCTAGAGGCCTGGTTGCATCAGGGTTGATCCATGTGGCTTCTCCAGCTTCCAGGGCATTATGCCATGTGTCTTATCAGCAAAACCTCTCTCAGGAAGTTAGCAGAGAGAAGTGTCTCCCACCTCCAAGGAGGAAATACAGGAGTTCCCAGAATCCTCAGAAGGCCATGTCTACACAGAGGCCTCAATGGTTATATCATGATTGACCGGCAAGACACCATCCTTTCACTCGTAATCCTCTCAAATTGACACCAGATTATGTAACTACCACAATTAGTGAACAGAAACAGACGCAGACAACCAAGATTATGGAATTAACCAACGAAGACATTAAAACAGCTCATCAATATGGTCAAGGATTTAAATAAATTTGAACATATTGAGCAAAGAAACAAAAAATATATGAAAAGGAAATAATGGAAGTTCAAGATTTAAAAATTAAATATTTTATTAGAAAAAGTAATTAATGGAGAGACAAGTCCAAAATAGACACTATCAATAAAAGGCTTGGTGAGTTTAAAGACAGCAAAAAAAATAAATCCAAAATGAAGCAAAGAAAACACATAATGAGAATAATTATTAAAAGAACTTTTATAACCTGTGGAGTAATCTCATTAATACATACCATAGCAAGACTGAAAAACTTTCGATGTTAACTTAGAATTTTATAAGTAAACAAAGTTTGGATATATAGCCCACCCACCAGGGGAATAAATAACAGAAATGCGGGTCAAGGGAGACAAAGGACAGTGTAAGACATGAAATAGATCAAAGATGCACAATGTTGGGAGGGTGGAGGGACAGGGACAAAAAGAGCAGCTGATACCAAGGGCTCAAGTAGAAAGAAAATATTTTGTAAATGTTGATGGCAATATATGTACAAGTGTGCTCAATACAATTGAAGGATGGATTGTCATAAGATTTGTAAGAACCCCCAATAAAATGATAAAAAAGTAAAAGCAAAAATAAATAAGTAAAGCCAAATTTAAGTTCTTGAATATTTGGCTTGGAGAAGGCAATGGATGACAGTGGAAGCCCAAAATCCATTTGCAGTGTTCCCATACAGATTGAGCCTCTGGTGAACCTCCTCTGACAGAGTCCAGGGGTGTGAGCAGTCTTGCTATCAAACAGAGATCATTGTCAAGTAGATTATGGCAGATGTATTTACTTTAAAATGTAACACGTTACCATTTGCTCTCCCTTTTGACTCATTTTAAAATTGTTTCCATTTTTAATATTTCTATTTTCTTTTCCATTGAGATTTTTTCTCTTGTTTTGTCATTGTTTGTTTCCTGGGTGTTTTTTGGTATGATATTTTTGTATATGAAATGATAGATGAATCTATGAAGACAGTAATGCACAGTTACCTAGGCGCATGGCAGGAGAGGTGGGGAGGAAATAGGGAATGAGCAACAATGAGTATGAGAAAGAAGAAAATGTTCTGAAATTAATTGTGGTGACATTCACGCAACTCTTCCTAATACAATTGAACTATTTCATTATATGATATGCTAATAAAATTATTAAAATAAATAAAGACACTAAAGAAAAAACATGACGAGGGAAGTACTTATGAGTAATTTACTCTTCAAAAATGTTAAAGGACGTTTTCAGAATGAATAAAATGATGACAAATAGAACTCTAATTTAACTAAAAATAAAAGAACCAAAAATATGGTATTATGTGATAGACAGCCAAGGAATATAAAAGCAACTGGTAAGAGGCAATATGAATTGAAGAAGACTATGAAAATAAGAGTACACAGGAACCTGCGAATTCACATCCAGAATTAAGATTAGCTTTCCATAAACTAAGCAATTTTTGTCCTAAACAACCTGGAACAAAAGTGATGACATACTGCATAAGGGTCTAGTTTGCCTTGTAATCAGTTTTCATACTTGCATATTTCTGGTGACAGAAAGTAAACAATTCAAATCTTACACAGTGGTGCTGCAGAAGAAAGGGCTGCTGGTCTCCTCCCATAAAGATTACCCCAAGAAAAGCTTATGGAATACAGTTCGATTCTGAAACCTATGAGGTCCACATGAGTTTTAATCAATACAATGGGTTTGTTTGGGGGTTTAATCTCTCAATACGGGAAATTTAAAGGGACTGACTTACCTAACGTAATAAAAGTAGATTTACACAAATATTAGTTAAATGTATGTATATGAGTCCCTGTGCCTAATGTGATAGAATAGCAATATGGCACCGATGAGACACTGAAAATGATATAGTAGTACCTTAGCAAGTAGATGTGGAAGTTGTGTAGATAGATAGATGATAGATAGATAGATAGATAGATAGATAGATAGATAGATAGATAGATAGATAGAAAAGTTTATCTTAAGGAATGGATGTTCTATTTGGCATATTTTTCATATTTGATTAGTGTCCTAAAACTCTCTCCTCTGAGTTTCTTTAGATAAAAGCAACCTCAGAAGTGATCCACTGCACCCGAGTCCTGGTTCAAGAGAAATACTTATGAGGCATCAACCAAACGCGTACTAGGAGCAACTCCTTGATTATACTATGGCCAAGAAAATGAAAATAGGAAAATCAGAGGTGATAAGTGAAACCTTTTTTCCCTCTATTTACTAAATACTTGTTTCTATTTACTAAATAATTGCTTCTATTTACTTTTTAATGATTCTAGAAATGAGTGGTCAATTTTATAAATATCCAAGAATGGGTTACGTTCGGGGATTAGAATGAACTAAAGTAGATTGTTTTATATCAATTCAATTTCATTTTTCTTGTGTACCCATGAATAAACCTCAGCTTTAGAATTGGGAAAATTTACTAGTAAGGCTGATTAATTTACATTTAAGCAAGATGTCATCTTCCCGCAAATGTCAAATAGTCAGATCTTCCTTATTCACTTCTGCATGAAGACATTGACAAGAAATTAACCTGAATAACACTTCTGTGACTTTTCTTATCAATCAGTGGCACCCTTTAGAAAGAAAATGTATTCATTCACAACACTGTATATATTTCCCTTCTGAACTAAAATATCAACATTCACTCAAAAGAATAGCATTCAGTATTCTTTTTTTTCACTTAAAAAAAAACCTGCTTGAAATAACTCATATATTCTTATTGATTAAAAAGGAGAACATTTTTCATGTTTCTTAGAAAACTTGATCTAAATTAAACCTCATATCTTCATAAAATATGAATAGTCCTCCCCTGGTAGAGCCTACTCTATAATTTCATATTTTCTCTGTGCCAATTATTAGGCTGTTGTTTCCCAGGCTGAAACCCTATCTTTCCCTCTATATTATCATTTATAATGCCAGGGATCTGCTTTCTTGTTAAACTCCACCTATAGTTTATGCTGAAGAGAACTGGACCACTGGGGGATGGAGAACCCATTGGCCTTGAGTTGATGCAGCATCACACTGACCGTAATAAAGTAAAGCTACCTGAAAGGATTTCCAATGCTGTAAATCCCTCTGGGAGCAGTCAGCCACGTCTTTTCCCCACAGAATGGCGAGTGGGTTCCACCAGTCATCTGTGACTCAGCAGGTGAAACTTAGTCACGGAGACACCAGGACAACCTTGAAAGAGAAGGGATCATTTTATGCATCACTTTTCTTTGCTTTCTATTCCTTTCAGCATTACTTCTTCCCTAAGGCAGCAGCAATGAACTCCTGTTTGCAGTTTCTCTAATAAGAGAAGAACCCATTGGCTTCAAGTTGATCCAGCCTTATCAAGCTCTCCTCAGAGTGATCCAGCCTTA
>NW_022107432.1:6037331-6040809 GCF_000313985.2 Echinops telfairi | reverse complement strand
GCTCTCCTCAGAGTGATCCAGCCTTATCAAGCTCTCCTCAGAACCCTACCACAAGCCAGCCAGACTTGCCTTTTCAGAAACCCAGGTTCCAGTTCCATAAAGGCCCTCCACCAAACTTCAAAATTTTAATATTTGTCATAACTTCCTTTTATTTGCCCCATGCTAGAGTTTGCAGCTACTTTCCCCATTGCTTCCCCATGTGAAGATACATCATCATTTTCTTTATACTTAAAAAAAGAATGCCTATCAATTCTTTGGGCTCTGGGTTTCAGTTGACAGCTCTTCCAGATGATGGGGATTTCAACGTCCTTAGTGCTGCCATGGTGATCTGAGTCTGTAAAAAGAAGAGCCGCAGAAACCAGGTGGGAAAGTTCTACTCCATGACACACGGGTTCTGCATGACTGGTAATGCTCTGCCTGGCAGTGTGTTTGGATTCTACAGTGTCTATGAATTAGAGTCATCGAAGCTAAATAGTGTCCTAATATTAAGACTGCTTTAAGTGGACACAAATCAAGGCAAGCTTGAAATAGCAGTATTGTAGCTTTTTGCACTCTGACTTTACAGGGCTCATAATCATGAACAAAATTTCTCTCTGAAAATAATAGAGTGTGAGAAGGTTACTCTTTAAGAAGGGGGAAAAAAGCCCTTCATAGTTCTCTGTGATAGTTAGACAATCTGTCAACTTGCGAAGGGGTGGAGTCTTGCCTGTCAATCAGGTCATAGCCAGTGAGGCCTTTATGTGGGCCTTCTCCTGAGGATTCTGGGGACTCCTATTTTCCTCCCTAGGAGAGACAAATAGACTCTTATTTGTCTTCCTGATGATAAGCCACACGGACCTACAGTGATGCATCCAGAGCCCTGGAACTGGAGGAGCCATGTGGAGACCCACGCCTGTGCTGAGATGCTTCTACCAGCACTGGATCCACAAGACTTTCCACCCATTAGCCTGTGGTCTTCCTGCATTCAGCATCATTGCATGGCTGTGTGAGTCTAAAGAGGAACTTATGGACTAGTATTGACATATGGGGTAATATTGGACTTATGGACTAGGCTGGGATGTTTTCTTAATGTACAATTGCTCTTTGATATAAAATTCTCTCTTCCGCATATGAGTGTCTCTGGATTTGTTTCTCTAGTTTACCCAGACTAACACATTCTTTATCCCAGATTCTTATGAGGCTAGTCTTTTCCCAGGCCAACTAAAATTTTTATCTTTGGAGTATATTGACTGGGCATTCTTTCATCTTTCTTCTATTGCATAAGGTTTGGGGGAAAAAAGGGGGATGGACATAATTCTTTAATTTTATTAAACCACGGTCAAGGGAAATGAATATTCCTAGGTAAATATGGTGAACTCTACCTAATTCAATTTCTTCCCTTTAAAATTAAGTCATCTAAGCCTGTAAGGTTTAAAAGACTTGTCCATTAACCACATAAAAACCACAAATGTTTTTCATGACACTGCTGGCGGTCTATCTGCTTTGCACCAATCTATTTCCACTATGCTTTTCTTACATATTACGACAGAGATAGCTATGTTCATTTTTATGCAAATGAATATTTAACTGAAAACTGATCACAATCATGAGGTTGACTGGCCCAATTATCAGAGTCAAAAGCAGTTGCACATGTCAAAATTAAGCTTTGTATAGATCTGATAAAAAACAACTTTCTTACATTAAATTATACATGTAAACATCTCAGAAATGTTTTGATAGCTTGCTCCATGAAGAACTCAAAAATACCGGGTCATATTTTCCTGTACTGATATGTGTGACCAGCACTCCCAAAGCCATTTCACAATCCAAAACAAATTTTCTAGCTTCAGTGATCAAAAACTATACACCCAGCCAAAAGGAGAGGCAAGGATAAAGGAGAGAGGAGTATACCTTAATATAGAGACGTTTATTTATTTATTGAGGTGGCATATACTTATTGGGTGTCATACATGATTTCCAATGAGTGTCTATCCTTAAAGAAACACATCCTTAAACAACATATGCCAGTTATATTAGTAACTATTTCACTATTGAGAACTTATTCAGAGGACTACACTGTGCAGTGAGGCTTTACAAATGCATCTTCATTCTTGACATACACATGTCCACAATCATCGCTGGCAGTCAGCAAATGCATCTGACTGTTCTTGATGTATTCAGAAAGTAGCCAACTAAAATCATTCTTTTCAGGTTTTCGTAAGATTCCTTGCTGAGGTTGTTTTTAAGGCAAGTGTTGAGGAACCAACTGTTTGTTTCTCTTTATGGCCTACTTGCTTCTATATTATTAATTAAATATCGAGTTCCTGTGAACCAATAATTTTGATAGGCCTTTCGGTTATAGCAACTAGTTTGACAGTCATGGCCATTGTTTTGAGGTAGTGTACACTCAAGTAGGGAAAGTAGATTTAGTCTGTTGGAAATATTTCACCACATACGGTCTCAGCCCTCAGATACTTTTTAATCAAGATACATCTTCCTCTATTTCAGACAATAAAGCACCATTTTTTAAAGAAAGTGGGTTTTTTATGTTTCCTATAACTTTTTATTTTTATTGTTGTCTATTGGATAAAAGTTTGTCAAACATATCCAATCTTCATTCAACTGTTGATACACATTTTGTATATTGTCATTGGTTGTAATCTCCACAATATAACATAACTCAGCCCACTTCTGCCAGTGTTTCTGTTTCCATTTCTTATTTTTTCTTATTCTTACTCACTTCTAAAATCTGTCTTTGTGCAAATGATGGCTTTTTTATCTTGAGTGGTTGATTATTCTAAGGAGAGCCTACTCTTAGTTTTATCGTTCACCTTGTAGAACTACAGTTTTGCTGAAAATTGAGCAACAGGGATACATTCAGTTCCAGTCCTGAAGGCTGGCTATTTGACTAGTAAAACTGGTCTTTTTGGTGATTTGCAGTCATGTTCTACATGCTCCTTCCACAATATCCAGGATCTTCTCAGGCGATCTGACTCAGAGCCGTCCGTATTGGTAGCCCCGCTCTATCCACTTCTTTTGGATTCAAAGCCATGGAGAATGACATTTAGATGGCCCATTAGTCCTTCTAACTGATTGCTTTCATGCAGCTGTGGTTTTCTTCGCTCTTCTTTGTTCTGGTCAAGATGAGAACAATACTTGCCCCTTAGATGGCTTTAAAAAATAATCATTTTATTAGGGGCTCATACAACTCTTTTCACAATCCATACATACATCAATTGTATAAAGCACATTTGTACATTCATTGCCCTTATCATGCTCAAAACATTTGCTCTCCACTTAAGCCCCTGGCATCAGGTCCTCATTTTTTCCCCTCCCTCTCCACTCCTGCCTCCCTCATGAGCCCTTGATAATTTATAAATTATTATTTTTTCATATCTTGCCCTGTCCAACATCTCCCTTCACCCACTTTTCTGTTGTCCGTCCCCCAGGGAGGAGGTCACATATAGATCCTTGTAATCGGTTCCCTCTTTCCAACCCA
>NW_022107432.1:6031331-6036472 GCF_000313985.2 Echinops telfairi | reverse complement strand
ATTGAGGGAGTACTTGAGTGGAGGCCCAATGTCCATCTGCTACCTTAATACTAAATCTATAAATATAGGCACATAGATCTATTTCCCGAACTCATATTTAAATATATTTTTATATGTACATGTCTTTATCTAGACCTCTATAGATGTCCTTTGCTTCCTAGCTCTTTCCTCTATTTCCCCTGACTTTCCTCCTGTCCCACTATCATGCTCTGTCCCTACCAGGGTTTCAGCAATTCCTCTTTGTTACATTATCCTTGATCATGCCCTACGAGGCCTCCCACACCCACCTAACCACCAATTTGGATCACTTTTTGTTCCCTTTCCCTGGGTTTGTTAATACCACTTCCTTTCCCCCCACCTCCCCCTCTCCCATGTCCCCCGGGAACTGTCAGTCCCGTTGTGTAGATGGCTTTTTATAAGCTTAAAGACCCCACTCATCATTCACCAAAGTAGGATGTAAAAATTGTCATTGAGTACCTTGAGACTATGGTCCTGAGCCCCCAAATCCAATGACTCACTTACTCTAGGTGATTATTTAGGTTGAGAAGCATTTAAGACTTTTTTTCTCTGTGTTCTACTCTCCATGAATACATTTGCAACATTTGTAAATATATGTGTAGAAATATCCTCTGTCGAATGTATACGTATTCATGAGTATAGTTCCATTTTAATCACCATACCAGTTTAGCTTGCATGTATCCAAACTTCCAATTTTACAAATAGTGAACAGATTCATATTGGTACTCATTCACAAAATTGGTAATCTAATATGGTGTGAAAAGTATAGAATTTTATAATGGTCATAAATATAACACCAAGAAAATATTGTGGAAGATATATTTTTTCTAAGTTTCCAGCAGTGTATATCAACAGGAAACTACCAGAAATTCTAGATGTATTTAGAAGAAGACATAGAATCAAGGATATTATTACTGATGTCAGATGGATTTTGGCTGAGATTAGAGAACATCAGATGGATGTTTACATTCATTGTATTGCTTATGTAAAGGTATTTGATTTAGTGGATTTTAGAAAATTATAGATCATATTGCCAAAAAATGTTGCTTGCACAGAATATTGCGAAGCATTGGTGTGTTGTCAGTTGCCATTGGGTCAGTTTTGAACCCTAACGACCCATGTGCAACAGACAAAAGCATGGTCCTTCACCATCCACACAGTTGTTCCTGTACTTGAGCTCATTGTTGCAACCACTGCGTCAATCTATATTCCCTCTGAGAGCCTTATTCTTTGTTGCTGTCCCTCTACTTTACCAATCATGATGTTCTTCTCCAGAGACTGGTCTCTCTTGGCAACATGTCCCAAGCAAGAAGTCCTGCCATCCTTTCCTCTAAAGAGTGTCCTGGCCATACTTGTTCCAAAATGAATCTGGTTTGCACTTTTGAGCAGTCCATGGCACTTTTAATATTCATCTCCAGCCCTACAATTCCAAAGCATTGATTCTTTTTTATCGTCCTTATTTAATGTCCAAATTTCACATGCATATGAGGCAATTAAAAATACAATGATCTGGGTCAGTGCACCTTAGTCCTCACCATAACATCCTTACCTTTCAAGAATGGGTATTGTGAACATTAAATTGTACTTATGTGGAACTTTGACATAGATTGAACAGAACAAGGTTGTACTGAATGGTTTAAAAATAAAGAAAAAATATTTGTCCAGGTTGTACCCTTTTCTGTACTTATTCAATCTTTATGCTATGCAAAATTTGAGAAGGTGAATTTTATAAAGAACATAATATAAGATTAAGGAAAGACTCATTAACAACCCATAATGTGAAAATGACACCCACAATGGAAATCAGCAGAACTTGAAACACCTACTGATGAAGACCAAAGATAGCAGCCCTTAGCAAATATTGAAGTTGTAAAGGATTTCATTTTACTTTAATCCATAATCAATGCCGGTGGAATTAGCAGTCACAAAATCAATTGATCTATTAACTGGGTAAATCTGTTTCAAATGATTTTTAAGGGGTTAAAGTCAATGATGTTACTTTGAGGATTAAAGTATACCTGACCCAAGCCATAGTTTTTCCGATAGCCTTAAATGCATGTGAAAGCTGCATAAGAAAGACTGAAAAAGAATTGATACAATTTGATTATAAGTTTGGCAAGCAATATTAAATAGGCCAAGGATTGCCAGAAAAAAAAGTGAGCGATTATGTTTTGGAAGACATATACCCTGTTGTTCATTAGAAATGAGGGTGGTGAGACTTGATCTCTTTTACTCTGAACACATGATCAGGAGGGACATCTCCATGGAGAAAGACATCATCCTTTATAAAATAGCCGGTGAGAAAGAAGAAGCTCTCCATTGATGGACTGACACAATGGCTGCAATATGGGACTCAAATATCCTAAGAAGTCTGAGGAAACCCCAGGATAGGCGGTATTTTCTCCTGTTGTCCAATCACCACAATGAAAAGGTGTGTCAGAAGACAGTGCTGATAACCTATTTGCAAAAGGCCAGAGCCATGAAAACTTCATGGAACCTTGAAAATGCTACTCTGCATACAATGTATCCATGGCAACTAACAACGTCAAAGCAGGTTTAAGGAAACACGATGTTTACATAGCAGGCACATTCTGCTTATAGAATTATATCCTGGAAAGCATACCTTAAAAGTGAAGCAATGTTTTAGGAATAATAAACATTCTTAAATCCTTGAATATGGAAGAGAGTTTAATTTAAAAAGTGAAGGTAAAAATGGCTCTGATATTCTCCTTCTAACTTAAATACTATGATTTTCACCATATTAAAAAATGTCAATTGAGGGGATATTATACATATAAAAGATACTCTTCTCATCTCCTTAATAAAAATATTTAATTCAATCTAACCAATAATGACAAGTATCAGTGTATTAGGCCGGGTAGACCAGAGAAACAAATCCAAGGACTCTCATATGTGTGTAAGAGAGAACTTTATAGAAAGAAGAAGTTATATATCAGGAAAACAACCCAACCCAGGTCACATCAAGTCCAACAATAGTCAATAAATCCCTCTCCAGACTCACACAGCCACAAACAATGATGCAAAATGCAGGAAGACCACAGGCAGGCGGTTGAAATGGAAGGATTGTGAATCCAATGGTAGTGGAAGCATCTCAGCACTGGTGCAAGTCTCCACACTGTTCCTTCAGCTCTTTGAGTGTCTCAGCAGTAAGAAAGTGAAGCAGAGAGAGGGTGATCAGCTTCCAGAGGCCATTTATCTTTTATCATTTATCCCTCCAATGAAGTTGTAATCTGAGTGGCTAACCTCTGTTCAGATGTTCCTAGGGAGCCATGTTGGCACAAAAAAACTATGTAACTATCACAATCAGTTATCTGCAAATCATTGCAAATTGCAAAATCTACAAAGATTGCTACAATATTCTTACTCTCAAAGAGTTTATTCTTTAGTATTAAGAAATTGAAAGTCATCCAGATATCTAAAACAGAAGTATCATAAAAGTGATAGAAAGAGTACTGGAAAGGCAAAGATTATATTCAGCTTACCATGGTAGGGCAGAATATTTTCCAATATGTGAAATTACATTTGAAGGGTACATGGTAGGTTTAGTCATATTTCAACTGAGAACTGAAGTATTAAGAAGAAGGATAGGATTTAAAGTAATATGTTAGGGTGAGCAACAATAAAGGTGGATATTTCAGACGATGTAACCTTTGGAGTTAAGTTTAATTGGAGAAGTTTATTTCCAATTTCACATGGAAAGAAAAGAAACCTAGGATAAATAAACACTATTAATTTTTTTTTAAGTAGGAAGTCTTTCATCCCCATACCTTAAAATCTACTGCATAGTCATTGTAATCAAAAGAGCCTAATAATGGTACAATGATAGACATGAAGACCCATGGATTCAAATTGAGAATCCAAAAATACAAACGTGTACCTCTAGATAACTAATTTTTGATAAAGAACTAAAACACATTAAATAGTGCAGAAAAAAACCTGAATTTTTACCTGAAAAAGAATGTAACAAGATTCATATGTGCACTATGTACAAAACAATCTCAAGATGGATCAATTACCTGAATCTAAATCACACAATTGTTAAACTACCAATGAAAAACTGGGAAAAATGTAAGGACCCTAATATAAGGCGTAAACACACTACTGAACATAAAGAGTCAACAGAGAACCCATAGATTGGAGAAAATATTCAGTAATAACTCATATAGATAATATAGATAATCCAATAAAAATGGGCGCAAGACATGATTAATAATCTATCAAAGACCACATCCAGGTGGCCAACAATCAAACAAGAAAAGGCTCATTCATAATCATTATCAAGAACAGAAATACAAATTAAAACAACAATTAAATATCAAGTCACATCAATATTTTGCCAAAATTCTATAAAACAGAAAATAACAATACTCAAGATGATGTGGAAAGATAGGAACATTTTTCCATTGTTGGTGGGACTGTAGAATTCTACAGCCTCTGTGGAAATCAATATTTCACTTTCTTAAATGCAAATACAAGTACCTTGTGATCCAGAAATCTCTCTACTGAGAATATACACTAAAGAGATCAAGAAGACAACATGAACAGACATATGCACACCTATGTTTAGTGCAGCTATTTACACAATATCAAACAGCATGGAAACAACTAAACATTACAACTATAGAGAAGTGGATAAACAAGGTATGATAAATTCATACTATGGGATTTTATGCATGGAAAAAAACACAATGAAACTCTCTGAAACATTGAGAGACATGAACAAAACTATAGAGCAGTATGCTTATCAAACTCAGTCAATATTACAAAGATAAATATTTAATATCATCATTGTTACAAGGAAAAAACAAAGAAAAAGTATGGTTTCTACACCAATTTACAAGACTTTGATGACTACAAAGCATCCATGAACTGGGGCAGTATGGAGAGTGGGTAAAAGACTAGACGGTTTAGGAGAACAACCGTGTTGTTGATTTCATTTCTTGAGATGGGCTGTGATATATATATATATATAATGTTCCGTTATAGCGCCTGGGGTCTTAAAAGCTTGAAGGTAAACAAGCAGCTATATATATATATAATGTTCCGTTATAGCGCCTGGGGTCTTAAAAGCTTGAAGGTAAACAAGCAGCCATCTAGCTCAG
>NW_022107432.1:5996086-6030498 GCF_000313985.2 Echinops telfairi | reverse complement strand
ATGGATTGCGATAACAGTTGTATGAGCCCTTAATAAAATGTTTTAAAATAATAATAAATAAAATGTTAAAGAACAACAACAAAAAAAAACATTTTAAAAATAACTCTAGATTCTTTATCCCTCAAACCTAAATAGTGGTTTGAGTGGTATAAAAAAAAATGATTCAAGGAGGAAATGTAAAATTGAAATAGACTTGGAGTCTTTAGTGAAAAACAAGTTTGTTTTTTTAAAAGTTTAACTTGAGAAAGATTTGTAATTGTGTTGTTTTTGGTATTTCTGAGACTTTGTGATGTATAATATAAATTACATTTTTGCAAATAAATCATCAGTCCATCCTAATATAGGGATATCACATATCCTTTATGAATTGAACCCATGTAAAAATAGGCTATCATCAGTTGTGATTTGCTAGCCTAATATAAAGCTTAAATAGGTTTGTTGTGTTTTTTAAAGGTAATTGATTGGCTCATATAATTGAGTTTATCCAAAAATATAGCTGAATCTAGGAAGCCCAAACTTTGAACTCTGACCTTCTCTATCATTCAGTCTCTGTATAAAGTGACTAGTTAAGGCTAGATCCTCAGCTTATCAACTCTAATGTAAAGAGATATTTCCTTGTGACACATCAGAAGAGAGATTTCCACATAGGTCTGATGGGTCTGATTTACATCAAAGCACACCTTTCCTTGAAGCAATTGTAATTGGCTAGGCATAGGTCAACACATAACAATCACTAACATTTATAGTTTAGTTTCACATATTTGCTTCTCAAAATCCTATGAATAAAACATGCTACTATTATTATTATTATTTTAATCTCAATGAGGGGGTAGGTAGGAGGATGAAATGGAAAACCCAGAAAAATTACAAATATGAAGATTTATATGAGACTTTCAAGTTCCAGAAGTGAGAAGAATAAACTTTTTCAGGAATACCTATATATTGGGACTGAGGGAATTAAGGGTTTAGAGAACTAGAAGAAAAAAGAAGACCATGTCAGAGCCATAGGAGAGAGGTACTAGGATAAGCAACCTCAAGACATAGAAAGTGGGAAAATGTGCATAACAGTTATAGAATGAAACTGAGAAGGCTACTGGACATTTAATTTTTCTGTGAGGGAAACATTTGAGGAAGCCTTGGCATCTTGAAAACTGTCTTTGGTGTAGCTTGAGAGCAATACGGAGAGAGGCAATAGCTGAAAAGAGTAGCAAGAATGAGATAAGGTTTTTTGTTGTTTAAAATATAGCACAAATCTATTCTTTTATATGCCAGCGGATCTTAACATAAAGCATATTTAAATACTTTAAAATAAATTCTTGTGCTAAGCTTGTTTGATGGGCTATATTTATTTGAATGTAATATTTCTGATGAACTGCTTAAAAATATGTTTCCTTACTTAATATTATACTTCTTCTATTCTGTCTCAAACTACTGATTAGGATCAGATTCAAAGTCGCCTATGCTCTGAGGTCAAAGTAACAGTGGCCATGTCTTCATCTATTAACATTTGCTGTAGTAACAGAACAAATAGCTGCTAAAGGTTATCAAAGGTAAATTCTTTACCTTTACTAAACTGTCACACACTTGGTGATTTTAGCCACTTTGGTCAATAGGCTGTCTTCTCTTGAATTGCCACAGCGGTATTTCTGGTGTCAGCCTGAGACATTCCCTTAAGATTTCTCGGCCTAACATTCTAACTAGACCTTTTACTCTATTTTTTTTTTAGTGTCTGACAGGTGCTGAGCACTCTTAATTAGTTTGGGTCCTTGGAAAGGGAAAAGGCACAGTGAACATAAGTTGTGGCTGAATTTAGCTGTCTTAATTGACTTTCCTTGGTTCTTACTGTGTTTTCTTATAACAAAAATGAACATGTGTTCATTGGTATCCAATAAAGGACCATTCTCTTCATTGGAAACATTTTATTCTTGGATAATTCCGAGAGACAGCAAGATGGGAAGAGAAAAACAGAATCCATTATGGACACAGTTTTTAAATTCCCATGTTTATATAATTTGTGTACATATCACTGTTTGAGTCCATTGATTATGAGTAAAACTATTTTAAAAAAAGACTGTGTTGATGGAAAGATAAACCATAGGCCCCAAAATATAGTTTTTTGAACTTGGGTGGGAGCAGTCTATGTGTTAGTCCAGTTCAAACAATTATTTAACTTTATGCTCTAGCCACTAAAGCGAAGACATAGGAGAATGGTACCAATGTCTTCAGTGTGAAATTGATCAAACTTGCAATCAAGCTGCATTTATAATTATTGTCAAATAGAAGCAAAATTTGGCAAAATAGAGGTAGGAATTTTTTCAGTAGTTGGAAAACTCAGACAGGAAAAAACTAGAGCCCACAAGACAGAATCTCGAAAAGTCAACAACTTCTTCATCCCAAATATTTTTTTCCAACAATATGAATGGCGAGGAGCATGTGGACTTAACCAGATGTAATACACAGGAATCAAATAGCTTATCCGTGGAATGAAACAATACGGAAGCTCAAATCATCAACTTAAACAAGGTTAGGAGCTGACTGTGGAACAGACGATCAAGTGCTTAGATATAAGTTCAAGTTTAAGCTGAACAAAATTAAAGTAAATCCATGAAGATAAAATACAAACTTGAGTGTATCCCATTTGAAGTTAGAGAACATATCAAGAATACATATGACACACTCAACAGCAATAACAGAAGTTCTGAGGAGCTGTGGGAAGAGAGCAATAACTTTATGCATAAAAAACAATAAAAATTAGAAACTTAAAAAGAAAGTAATAGGTTATTATAATGACAAGAAAGAATGAGGACTTTTGGGAAAGTGGCAATGATATAGGATCTACTCCCTAGAGTTCCACAAGTGAGGTACACTAATCAACAGGTGAGGTGACCTCTACTGGGAATCTGACTCCGGATCTGGCCTTTCGGCATCCTGAGATTTCTTACAGGCCTCCATTGCTGATTTCCACCCATGGAGAGAGAAGAGAAGTAGAATTTGGGACAGTTTCCCCCTGATTTGCACTTGCTGAGTTTGCAGATTCCCCTCTCTGATTTCTGCCCTCTGAGTGTGCAGCAGTTTGCAGCAGCACCTCTGCCTCCCCCAAACCCATATTCACTGAGTTTGTGGATAGCTTTTTCCAATTCTCGCCCTCAGAATGGGTTGCAGAGTTTTCAGCGGAACCTCTGCGTCCCCCAGTCCTGTACTCAGTGAGTTGGCAGACAGCCCTTCTAATCCCTGCCTTCAGAGCAGGCAGCAGAGTTCTTGGCAGCACCTCTGCCTCCTCGCCCAGATAGCCCCCCTAGGATGCCACCATACACTACAATAACCTGATTCATCTCAGGGTCCTCATGCATGAAATGGATAGTCCTGAGTTGTGCAGAAGTCCATAATAAAGGGACGTTCTCCAGGTCGTATGCCAGTGATCAATGCTTGCCAAGTCCCAGCTGCTTGCTGGAGATACATGGCTGTGGTGCACCCTGCTCATCACCCTTATGCCTGCATTGTTTGCGAAGTCTGAGCAGCTGACTGATTTGGCCAGCATAGCCTGTGCACTCCAGGTCACTGGTGCTCCCCAGGGCACGTGATTGCAGCCAGCCCTATCCCTCTGCTAGCACCTGGGCAGGCTGAGAAGCCTGAGGCAGGTGGTCCTAGCTACCACAGCCTGAAGCAAACATACAGCCAGTGTAGCCAGAGATCCATGGCCAGGTCCTCCCATCCCCAGCATCTGCTGCTTGCCACTCTGGCCACCAGAACCCATACCATAGCACTGAGTGAGCCCCACGTGGGCTCAGACAGCCCTGTCCCCTGTGCCATATGCAATGCACATAACATATCACCTACAGTGACATCAAAATGCCACTCAAATTACTACCCACATCAGCAGTCACTATAAGAAAGGAAGAGCAGCAAACTGCAATGTCTGAAGAGGATCTGATTTTAGCAATGTATATTGAGAATACTAAGAACCCTAGCAGGATGAAACCTTCAGAATGCTGCTTAGAGTCATTCAGGATATGAGGCAATAGATACAGAAGAAGGATGGAAATAGGATAGAGTCCACTTTGCAAAGAGAAATACAAGAGTTAAGGGGCCTGGCAGCAGAAGCCAAGAGAATAATTAAAGACCTTACCAAAAGTCTGGAAGAGGTGGAGAATCATATCAGTGACCTCAAAGATAGTCAAGCAGAATTCAATAAAGGTGAAAGATAAGCAACCAAAATAATCCAAGAAGGTGAAGAAAACCCGAGAAAAATGAGCAATGCTATGAAGAAGAACAATATTAAAATAATTAGGAGACTAGAGTAACACATAACAAATAATTCAACAGCTTAAACAATGAGGAAATTTCTGGAAGATATCATCCCCAACTTAATAAAGATGAATCAGACAATCATCAGAGAGGCCACCAATTAGATGGAAACCCAGGAACCAAGTCATATAGTAGTCAAATTATCTAACTCTGAGGAAAAGGAGACAATCCTAAGAGCAGCTAGAGAAAAAAAAATGCAGTCCCTATAAGGGTAATCAGATAAGATTGTATTCAGACTTATCTGCAGAAACCATAAGAAGAGGAGAGAATAAAGTAGCATTTTCTGAAAGTGCGGGAGAATAATGGCAACCCAAGAATCCTCTAATCCACCACACTCGCCATCAAACTAGACCAGGAGGTCAGAGTTTTACCAGATCAGGAAAAATGTAGAGAATAAGTTAAGCAACAAAAACAAAAAACAGCATTGCAAAAATTACTTCCAACTCACTTTTGACAGAAGACCAACATCCACAGAGCACAAACATGAGACCATCACATTGTGTGACAACAGCCAGAAGCCAGCTCACTGAAAATAATACCCAAGATGTCTTTGACCTAATGGTGAAAAAAGGCAAGAATTAACTTCCACCCACATGCACAACACACAGCTGAGGAGGGTGGTAGGAAAACATCTACCACTCAAGGTATGAGATGTCAGCAAATAATTCACAGATGGACTTAACTACTATGAATGTCAATGGTTTGAGCTCACCCATTAAAAGACAAAATTCTGGCATACTGGATTAGGAAATAAAACCCATCAATCTGTTGTCTACAAGAGACACATTTTAAGATAACAGACAAAAACAGGGTGAGGATCAAAGTTGGTGAAAAGTTTACCAAGCTAATGGGAGTCTACAAAAAGCAGAAGTTGCAGTTCTGATCACTGACAAAATAGATTTCCAGGTGCAGCCCATAACTAGAGATAAGCATGGACACTATTTAAAGCACAAGAGATCAGTACACCAAGAACCAGTTAGCACAAGAAACATATAAGTGCTAAACAAGAGACCAGCAAAATATCTAAATCAAATTCTTTAAAAGATCAAAAAAGAAATCACAGAATTGACAATCAAATTAGGAGGCTTCAATACACCACTCATTGAAAGCCATCAGCAGGAAAAAAGCTCAACAAAGAGGCTAAATAATTAAACTCTACAATTAAACAACTCAACCTGATAGACACACACAGAGCTTTCCACCCAACTGCAAAAATAGTCCACATTCTTCTTTAAGTGCACATGGTATGTATTCAAAAATAGACCACCGCATGCTGGCACACAAGTCAGTAAATTCAAATACTCTGATCATGACGCCATAAAGCTGGAAATCAACAAAAGAAAAAAAAAGGGCAAACACTTGAAGGATGAATAACATACTTCTTCAAAAGGAACAATTATTGTCCAAAATTAGAGACAAAATTAGGAAGTTTCTAGAAACTAATGAGAATGTGAATACAGCATACTAAAACCTCTGAGATACACAAAGGCAGTTATCAGACGATGCTTGATAGAGATAAATGTGCATATGAAGAAGGAAGAGACTTATGGTGGCGATGCTATCACAAAACCTTCAGCAAATGGAACAGAGTCAGCAGAATAAAACAGCTAACATCAACAGAAATTATAAAAATCAGGGCGGAGATTAATGGATGGGGAATAAAAGAATAATGGAGAAAATCAATACAGTAAAAAGCTGGTTCTTTGAAAGAATTAACAGAATCGACAAACTACTAGCAAACTTAACAAAAGATATGAAATTGCAAACATCAATATCCAGGATGAGGGATGAAACAAGGAAATTACAACACATCCTAATGAAAATAAAAGACTAATTATACAATATTATGATGGACAGTACTACAAAGAATACAGTAACTTGGAAGACATGGACAAATACCTGGAAAAACAAACCCTCCCCAGATTATCATATATAGATGTCAAGAACTTGAACAGACCTAGAGCAAAGAGAGAAATAGATAAGATTATAAAATAGCTACCAACTGAAAAAAGCCTTGGCCCAGATGACTTCAGGGAGAATTCTACCAAGCATTCAGGGAATAGCTGACACCAATTCTACACAAGCTCTTCCAGAACATAGAAAAGGAGGGTCAACTCCCAAACCCTTTCTATGGAACTAGTAAAACACTGATAACAAAACCATATAAGGACCTCACAAGAAGAGAGAACTATAGGCCGTTAACTCTAATGAACACCAATGCAAAAATCCTTAATATAATCTTGGTCAATAGAATGCAAATTACATAAAAAGAATAATTCAGCATGACAATGTGAGATTCATACCAGGGATGCAGGAGGTTTCAACATCCAAAAATCCATTTACCTCATCCACCACATTGGAAGGAAAAAGGATAACAATATGATAATATCGATCGATGCAGAAAGATCATTAGACAACATTTCACACCCATTCCTAATTAAGACACTCAAGAAGATCAAACTGGAAGGAAATCATCTCAGTATAATTAAAGCTCTACAGTATATGAAAAACCAGCAGCTAGCATTACAATCAGTGGAGAAAAGATGAAAACGTTGCCACTGAAAAAGGGGACTAGACAACAAGGTCTCTTGTCCCCACTTTTATTCAACATCGTCCTGGAGGTCCTAGCTAATAACTTATAGCAATGGAATGATATCAAAGCTGTTCGTCTGGGGAAAGAAGTGAAATTATCGTTATTTGCAGGCGACATGATATTATAAACTGAGAACCCCCAAAGGTCAATTGGAATACTGGAAGCATTAGAGCAGCGGTTCTCAACCTGTGGGCCACGACCCCTTTTGGGGTCAAACAATCCTTTCTCAGGGGTCCCCTGATTCATAACAGTAGCAAAATGACAGTTATGAAGTAGCAAGGAAAATAATTTTATGGTTGAGGGTCAACACAACATGAGGAACTATATTAAAGGGCCGTGGCATTAGGAAGGTTGAGAACCACTGTGTCAGAGGAATGTGGTAGAGTGGCAGGATACAAGATCAACAAGCAGAAGTCAATTGGATTACTATACACAACTTATGAGATGACAGAAACAGAGATCAAGTAGGTAGTTCCCTTCATAATAACTATGCACAAAGTGAAATATCTAGGGATATACCTAAACAAAGAACCCCACAAGACCTATACAAGGAAAACTATAGAGCATTATGCTCATGATTGGAAGACTCAATATTGTAAAAATGTCAATCCTATCTAAGGCACTACATAAGTACAACACCATCCTAATACAAATACCAGCATCTTTCTTCAAAGAAATGGAAAAACTAATTACCAAATTCATATGGAAAGAGAAGAAACCAAGAATTTGCAAAGAACTCCTCAAGAAGAAGGATAAAGTGTGTGGGTTTGCATTACCGGACTTTGAAATGCTATAATAATGCAGCCACTGTTGTCAAAACAGCTTGGTACCAGTGTAATGAGAGATACTCAGACCAATGGATAAGAACGGAAAATCCATAAATAAAAACAGTAGCATATAGACAACTGATTTTGACAATGGGAAAATTGGGACAAATCTAAGAACTTTAGCCCAGGGAATACATGAACTATCAGAATTAAGGAAAGATACACAATCATTGAATGACAAAATAGATGATTGGGACATACCATAGACTTCATCAAGAGAGTGGTCAGAGAGGCCACAGACTGGGAAAAGACATTTAGTTATGACATATCAGACAAAAGGCTTATTACTAAAATCTACAGAATCCTCCAAGCCTACAACAAGAAAAAAATGAATAGCCCATTGAAGAGTTGGGCAAAAGACTTGAATAGAAGATTCACAAGGGAGGAAACCTGATTAGCTAATAAACCTATGAAAAAATGTTCCCGATCAGTAGCCATCCAGGAGATGCAAAGCAAAACATCTTTGAGATACGACCTAACACCCACAAAGGTAGCCCAATTCAAAAAACCATAAAAAAACAAATGTTGGAGAGGCTGTGATGAGATAGGAACTCTCATTCTCTGCTGGTGGTCTTGCAGATATGTATAGCCACTGTGGACAGCGATTTGGTGATACCTAAACCAGATGCAAATCACGATACCCTACAACCTAGCAATGCCACTACAGGGCATATGCCCAGAAGAATTAAGAAAAAGACCATGACCAGATATCTGCTCTCCAGTGGTCATCACTGCGCAGTTCACCATTGCAAAAAAATTGGAAACAGCCTAAATTTTAATCAATAGGTGAATGGATTAAAATACTGTACTCTGGTATGTACACACAATGGAATATTACACATCCCTATAAAATAGTGGTGAAAAGATGAAACACCTCATCTTGTTGAAAGAGCTGGAGGATATTATCCTGAGTGAACTTAGCCATGCACAAAAGGTCTAGTAAAACATGAGTTCTCTGAGGTAAGCCAAATAAATGCACACAACACACAGTTCCTGGGCGGAGGAACAGTTACTCCACCCTGAGCTAGAGCACTCCTAATAATACATACATCATCAAACAAACAAATAAACAAAATTATAATAATCATTAAAATGCAGCCATCTTTCTCCCCCTCCACCCCGATAGGTCTTTAGGGCCTAAAGAGGGGTGGGGAAAAGAAAAAGAGACCACAATTGGGGAACAGGGCACTAATCCACCCAAGGGGAGGGTATTGTATATGTCTCCACAGGAAAGGGAGCCCGAGAGTAGACCTCACTGTGGTGTGCCAATCCTTGCTCAGGACAGCTCACTCCCAGAGCTGACTGCAGGGTTGGAATCCACAGGAGATGTGATGTCCTCTCCCTTGATGACAGCGCTACAGAGGATGACTCTGAAGATACAGTTCAGGGAGAGGTGGTCTGACGCATACACATGGGGAAAACCCAGAGGAGAGCATAACAGACAAGCAATGGGAGTGAAGCCTTGCAGTCTATGAGGAATTCCAATTGCAGACTTTTCACTTTGGGAGATGCACTTGGCACCCCATCCAGTCTGCTTGAGGCTTACATACAAGGGGGCCACACTGAAAATCTAAAGGTGCAACAGGTTGGGGTGGCACTAGATGGCTCCATCCCTGACAGCAGGCAGAGCAATAGGGACCTGAAATATGCACATCTTTTAGACACAAAGGCTGAGGGTTAAAAGGTTATGAATGCTGTTAAGTAAGCTGGTCCCAGGATATGGAACCCTGAAAGAAAAGGGGGTTGGGCTGAGGTCTTTTAAAGGTCCTGCTCGCTCTTCAACAGAAAGATATTCATCTACTCAGAGCCAGGCTACCAGTTAGACTTGGAACTATTTTTGTGGTCTTTCTCCTTTATGTATATATGCATATATGTATGTATTTATTCATATGCTTATTTATTTAGGTGTCTATCCATATAAGATAGGCAGGATAAGCAACTCCATGGAGACAGCGATGGGATCAATGACTCGTGGGGGTGGGGATGGGAGGGGGGCCGGCAGGTATGGGAGGGGAGGAAGTGCGGGGACATGAGGAGTGAGCCAATAATGACAGGGACAGGGAAATAGGAAGAGTTATAAAATTGACAGTGAGGAGGTGTAACATTTCTGATTCTGTTTCATCAATTGAAAAGTGTCTGAGAGGAGTTACTGAGAGGTGAACAATTGCTAAGCATGATAATGGGACAGGAAGAGGAAAGAAGAAGAAATAAAAAATCAAAAATTTATAATCACAGGTGTAAATACAGATCTGTAAATATATAATTACATAAATATAGGTGTATTTTTCTATACAGGTACATATATGTAAATACAGCAAGAAAGCAGATGGACTTTGAGCCACTAATATAACCTCACCTACGTACAAGAACAGTCTGTTCTAATCATGTGCCACTGTATGATACTCACCTTCCTGACAAGATCGCTGAAGACAAAATGGGTGCATAAGCACATGTGGTGAAGAGAGCTGATGGTGCACGAGTATCTGGGGTCTTAAGGGCCTGTAGTCAAACAAGTGGTCATCGAGCTGGGAAACAACAAAGCTCACACGGAAGTAGCATACCAGCTTGTGTGATCAGAAGGTGTCGACAGGAATAGGTTTCAGAAGTTTAAAAACAAGCAATCATATTGATGTGAAGGAATGTAGACATAGTGGAGACAAAAATCTACCTGCAAGACAATCACACAGTCCCTCATAGACGGACCTCATTGAATGGATGAGGAATTCAGGGTGCAGTATATCACTGATGAAACACCTAACTAGCCTCTGGTTCTCAAACATTTCCTCCCATTACCCTTAAGGCTTATGTCTCACCTCATTAATACTGTTAGATCTACATATGCACATCTGTATAATTAAGATCATTTAATGGAGGAATGCCTGGATAGATGACCCTTCAGAAATAGCAACAGGAGTAATGATTCCCTGAGAACATGGGAAGGGAGGGGAAGGGGGGAAAAGGATAACTGATAACAATGATAACTGTATAACCCCACTCTCAGGGAGCAAATAACAGAATTGTAGGTGATTGTATATTTTAGATGGGGTAAGATATAGCTATTTATAATATATATATAATAAAAAATAATATATAACAATAATAACAAGATTCCTGATGGGGGAAGAGTGTGGGGGGGTGGGGTGGGGGATAAAGAGGAGCTAATATCAAAGAGTTCAAGAAGGAAGAAAATGTTTTGAATCTCATTGTTGTGGCATTATACAAGTGTGCTTGATCTATTTGAAATATGGAATATTATGACATCTATAAGAGCTCCCAATAAAATGGTGAATTAAAAAAAAAAGGAAAATGAAAAATAAAAAAAACAAAGTGGTTGTTGGGAGAACTTCCAAATCCTTCACTTGAATGAAAAGAAATTAAATACATGGAAGAAATGATAAAGCAAAAGAGCATAACAGAAAATTTCAAAAGGCAGCTCAAGAAGACAGAATAGTATAATGAAATGTTCAAAGACCTGGAGATAGAAAACCAGAAAGGAAGAACACACTCAGCATACTTCAAGGTGAAAGAACTGAAGAAAATTTCAAGCATTGAACAGCAACATTGAGGGGTTTCATAGGGAAAATAGTGAATGATGCAGGAAACATAAAAGAAGGAGGAAGGAATACACAGAGTCACTGTACCAAAAATAACTGGTTCAAATATAACCAATTATATAGGCAGCGTAGGAGCAAAAGTTCCTAGCTGCACTGAGGGCATTGGGGGATAACAAAGCTTCTGGAATTGACATTCATCAACTGATTGAAGTTGATGAAGCAATAGAAGCACTCATTCATTTATGCCAAGAAAGTAAGACGACGACTATGTGGCCCACCAACTGGAAGAGGTTCACATGTGTCCATTCCAAAGAAAGATGACCCAACAGAATGCACAAATCTGTCTAGGACGAAGTACAGACAGAATGTTCTTTAGAGGCAAGGATGGCACGACTTTATGCCATATACTTTGGAGAAGTTCAGGAACGACCAGTCTATAGTAAAGGACTTCGTGCTTGGTGAAGTAGAAGGTCAGCAAAAACAGAAGAGCCAGGACAAGATGGGTTGCCACAATGGCTGCAAGAATGGGTTCACATATAATGGTTAGGGTGACAGCACAAGACTGGGCAGTGTTTTGCTCTATCCTATACAGGATCACCATGAGTCTAAATCAATTGAAGGGCACCTAGCAGTAGCAATAAGAAGATAGTTCTGTCTGCTTATGCTCCAAAGTTTGGAAACCACTTAACACGGCAGTTAACATGGAAGATAACGTTAATCCTTGAAATCATGAGAAATATATTAATGATGGTGATCTTAGATTTGAGAGATGATGAGAGGGAGAGAAGGGATAGGTGGTTTGAAATTGTATAATGTAATCACTGCTTAATTTTGTTGAGCAGAGTAACTGATAATATTAGTCTCCTAAATATGTAAAAAATATCCACTTCAAGACAAATCACTCTTTTTCACTTAATGAAAAATTAATTACTTACTTTTTAGAAATAAAAAGAGAATATTTTAGCTAGACGGAGGCAAGCATCCCTCTATGTGAATATATGGGCAGTGATAATAAAATCTCAATGTTGGGGCAAGATTCCTCTCTAAATAAAATGAAAATTTCACTTTCATGGTAGGTTGTGAGGTTTGTTTTGTTTGTTTTGTTTGTTTTGATGTAATTGTCTATGGCTCTATTGTAGGTGACCTTTCCTCTAATAAAAGGGAATCAGTTCATATGGTAACTAGAGTAACAATAAATACAGTCTTTGAAAGATAAATCTAATTTAGAATTTAAAAAGAGCATAGTTATATTATATGAAAAGATTTATTTCTTTGTTAATAAAGAACATACCTAGACTCACATCTACCATTTAAAAAAATTTTCCTTCTCCTGTAACCCTACGTTTTTATTTAAAGAGCATACTATACCTGTTAGTATATGTCTTTATCGGACTAGGTATGCAATGTCTCATTGCCACTGTGATTGTTTCCCTCAGTAGGGAACATTAAGAGATGCTTTTTTTTTCATTAAAAAAATAATGGGTAATTAATAGCAAGAGTGGCTATTGTAGAGACCACGAAGGAGGCATGGATTAGTGGAAAGATGACCCACCGCAGAGAGCAAAGATTACTATATCCACCTACTTTCTTACTTTCAAATTGATAACCTCATTTAATTCAGGTTTTCCCCTATAGCAAGATTTTTTCCATGTCAACTTATTACAATAGACTTGAAGGTCCCCACCATATAATTAACTTCCACTTCTGCTGAGGCACTCATTTGAGACAAACAGAGACCAATGAAAAAAAAGTTTTGTTTAATTTTGTTAACCTTAATGAGCCAAAGGATCCAACTCACCCTTTCTGCTGTGCAGTGAATTTTCTTTTATTATTCTTTGACACAAAGTCTTTAACTTTTAAAATTTTGTATCTCTTTCATATACATAAGCAGAGCAGAAAAGGAGCTATTTTGTGGAAATACGATTATGGTGAAATGCATTTAAATTCACTTGTAAGTGACTTTCAATATGGAAGTATTAAGGTTTAATGGAGATCTATTTGCCTTGGCAGGAAAAGTACTTAAGGACAACTAACTGTATAAAGAAATCTGAGAAATCTCAGATACTTACTATATGGTCTTTATAAATATCAGTGATCTATTGCCTTGTTTTACAATAGGTTCATTAAGATACATTGAAATAAACATTCCAATTATTTTAATGATTTCCATGGGCAGAATATGGGTGTATATAAGCCCACCACCATGGCGTTGACTCTGATTTATACCAACCATGTTTATAGGAACTGGCCCCTGGGCATTTGAGATTATAAATCTTTATGGAAATAAGCATCCTTATCTTTCTCCTATAGATGGACTAGGGGATTCCTACCACTGACCTTTGGGTTGGCGGGTCACTGCACAATTCACTACCCTATTTGTTTTCCTTAGATATGGAAGTAGGAGAGGGATATTTCTTTATAGCTTAAATTCAGTCTGAACTACTATTCTTGATTTGTTTCTACGCCTGGGTTTTCTGCTTGCTTTTACAACTTCTGTGCTCCTTCGCATGTTTCCATAACAGTTTAGAAAATGTTCATGTTGGAGAAATATTCAATAGGGAAGAAATGATTTGAGGACAGAAAAATGCATCTAACAATGTGCCCTGCAGCCTACAGGATAATTGCTCTAAAAACCAGGGAATGGAAAACAGTAAAAGTGTTATACCACCATGCATCTTAGAGGGATTAAAAGTTATCATTTTTCAGATGTGTAGGGCAGATTGTTTCAGCATGGCACTCTGCCACATGGTGATATATTTGCCTGCAGAGATCATGCTGGGGGAGTATAATACCCTATCCTGTTTTGGATTTTCCTAAAAGCAGACAATCACTACAATAATCGTGATAAATTGTATGGCACTCTGTAGAACAGCAAGAGACTCTCCCCAATTTTACATCACTTTGAAGAAAGTTGCCCAGGCTGTATTTTTAGTATTTGGATTACATTTTCCAAAGAAAATACTGGTACTGCTTAGATAATAAAAATAAACATTTTGAGTTTTAAATCAGGGACAAAGAAAGGCAAAAGGGATTTGACTTTCTTATTTCTGTAAAATTATTATTGAACTTTAAGTTATGTCTATTTGGGAGATAGAAATGTTGGACTATCTCAGTTGATTTCAGGGCACATACTTACCAAAAATGCTGCATGCTTTTGGTAAGGAACCCTGGTGGTGCTGTGGGGTAAGTGCTGACCTGATCATCACAAATCCTGCAGTTGAATCCCACCAGCCACTTGTGGGTGAAAGATGCGGCTGTCTGTTATGCTCCCACAAAGATTTATATAGTCTTGGTAATCCTATATGTGGTTGCTATGAGTTAGAATGGACTCAATGGCAGTGGACAACTTTTGGTTTTTGGTTTTGGTGGCTCTGTGGGTTACTGCGGGTTCATGGTTCAAACCCACCAGTCACTCCATGGGAAAGAAATGAGACTATTTGCATCCTCAATCCAACTATACTATAACTCCCTAAATATAACAATACTACAACCACAAATGTGTGGAGCCTCAAAAACACTGCACTGGGCTGCAGTGAATTGGAATTGCCTTTGTGGCAGTGAGTTTGGTTTTTGAGATCTTCTCTACGTCAGACAACAAACTAACTGTGGGAGAGGAAAAAAGACAGATTCGTAAAATCGAACCACCAAACCATCCAATGATTTCCATTTTGTAATGACAACATTCATAAATTAATCACAACTGTATCAATGTATCCTGCCTTCTAGTCATAGCACTCTGTGTTGTATTTCTGCTACAGATGGACTGTCAAAATTCCCTAACACACAAAGAAAGTTTTGCCTCTGAATATGAATCAAAATGGAAACTGTGAGGATGATTAACGTACACAATGAAGTAAGGATTCAATATATTTCTATAACTCAGATTTATTAAACTGATTTTTTTCAAATTGAAGCTAAACATATAAAGAGAGAATTCTTATCTCATAGAGCAGAAAATTTTCCCCATTCAGATAATAAAAGTAACAAAATAAACATTATCTTTAAAACTCCAGTTAAAAGTATTTGAAAGGTAATTGAGGTCAGAAGTAATAAAAGGAGTTTCTCTTTGGGCACCATGCTCAGTCTATCATTGTGGCCATTGAGTTTTGCCTTCCAATGTAGGAGAATCAGCTTCTCGCACTATATTGGAAAAATACAATTCCATTGGGAGCTATAAGGCTTGTGTTGCATTGGCCATTACCATAACAGTTATACAAACAATAATTATCTAACTGGTACACAATAATACGCTATCCCTTAATATGGGCACTGACTCAATTATCACTCACTTTAAAATTTTAGACTTGCTATTCTCTGTTTAAACAAATATGTTTACATCTATATTCAACCTAGATGTCAAAGTAAATTACTACTCTTGCAAGGGAATGTCAGAAATGGATGAAACTTCAGTAAATTGCTGCTAGCAGTATCTCAAGAAGATGTGTACAACACAATTTCATACAAGAGAAATCACATTTGCTGTGATTTTACTGGAAACTACCCAATTTTAAAGCAGCCTCTTTTAACGGCATTTGTTCTGTGGGTGGGTGTTATGCGCCGTGGGTCTGTTTTGTCTTGTGCAGACCACGCATACAAGAGAACAGCACACTGTCCAGCCGTGCAACATCCTCCCAATGGTCTTTACATTTGAGCCTATCGCTTCCACCACTGTCAATCCATGTCGTGGACGATCTTCCTCTTTTTTTACTGACTGTCTACTTTCCCAAGCCTGTTGTCCTATTTCAACAAAATTATACTTAATGGTACACTCCAGTGTTTGCTCCTCTGCTCTGCTTAAATGTACAAAACTCTGCCAGGGAATGAATTCCCTGTGGATTTTCCTTGGCTTTCAGTATCTCAATAAATACAAGCTCAATTTTGACCACCAGCAATGGTATCCTTTACTTAAGGGCAGTTGAAGGTTCCCATAGTAAAGTCTTTCTCTTTTAAGAATTGTCAGAGAATTATTGCTGGTGTGGTTGCATATTGGGCTGTGATCCATATGGTGGCCAGTTCAAAATCACCAGCAGCTCCATGGGAGAAAGGCTGGACTTTCTACTCCCATAAACAGTTACAGTTGCAGAAACCCACAGGGGAGTAGCAATGAGTCAATATTGGCTGGATGTCAGGGAGTTTGTTTTTGTTTTTTTGGTCCATGCCAAAGGAGCTCTAGTGGCACATTTGCTTCAGCATCAGTCGCTAAATGAAATATCCAGCAGTTGGAACCCACCGCACCTTTGAGGGAGAAAGACGAGGTAGTCTGCTTCTTAAAGATTTACAACCTTGAACGCTCACAGGGGAGGTCTACTTTTTCCGAGAGTGTTTTCTACTATCTCTATGAGTTAGAATCAACTCTATGACAGAGTAATTGATTTGTTGTTGTTATTCTTTTCCACACAAACTAGTTCTCTGGTTGAAAGTCACTCAATTGATTTCTGAATCCCACACATATTTTGGAATAATTTGGAGATATGTTTTCTACAGTTTCCCAGAACTCCTAGAGGAATAAAGCTCGATGGTGATTGCTTGATACACCCACCATTACTGGCTGTCTTCCTCGGACTTCGCTGTCGCTTTCCCATTCTTTTTCATGTTGTGGTGAGTTGCAGCCCATACATACAGAGTTGACTTCTCCATGGGGTTTTCAAAGGTGCGACAGTTTGAGTCAATCTTAAGAACTGTCTTCTCCAGTGTCTCTGGCTGAGTTCTAACCACAACATTTTCACCTACCCATAGGGCACTTAACGCTTTGTGCCTCTAACGAAATGGAACAGGTCCATGTCTAACTTCCTCTGGGTTCTGTAGCTTGAAGAACAATCCAACTCCACGTCTGTCCAAGACAGAAGCTAAATATACCTCTACCCTCCATCCTTCTTTATCTTACTCTGATAGGAATGGTGCCACTCCATTTTTCTGCTGGGCCACACTAAACAATGGCCACACAGAAAATACTCATGATTATGAAGTGTACAAATTAAGGTAATCAATATCATGCTTTCGGATCAGAACACATCAAGGATACAGTCTTTATCCACAGTAAAACTCTTTTCAGCCCTGCCTGCAGCTGTGTCACTCTGATTCTCAGCATCTCAGCTATGTAGTTTCTCGGCTTCTGCCCCGCTTGAACTGTGCTACAAAGGTCCTTCAGTGCTGATAAATGCCCACAGGGCACTCTGTGCTGCCAGCCAGCGTCTTACCTGAAGGCCATCGGCTTTACTTGATCTGTGCATTGGGAAGTCCACCTCTGCTTTGTCTACTGGTATGGGTATTGAAGCTTCTGGTCCTTCTGCTGCCCCTGTGATATCTTGCACTTCAGACAGGATCCTGCATGTGCTGCACTATTGACTCTTCTTTCTTGACAGTCATGAGATTCTCCTACTCTACTTCTGAAATGGCCCATTTTTATACCCAACAGAATGGTAAGCTGACCAATCCCAAATTAGAATCTTCTACCTATTATTTGCATGCTGCCAGTCACTGGGTGGGACTTATAAAGACTATAGATATAAGAGCCATATTAAGAATTCCAATTCACCACCACCACACCATGAAGCCTATACATTTAACCTTTCTATATTCCATGCCTTAATACACAGACTACCTTTGGAGGCACCAACATTAATACAGCAGGACCATTAGACCTTGACTATCATTAATTCTGCTCATTTAACTATCTCCCATGACAATACTTATACAAGTCTACATAATCCATTCATCCAACATTTCCCACATTTTATGTGTTATTCATTCACTCATGTATTTAAAAAGATTTGTGCAGTATAAGTAAGATAATGAATTTAGCCCATTGCCTAGTAGGTAGATATAAATATAAATAGGAAATTACATATAGGAAATATAAACAGGTGAAGGATGTTATCTTAGAGTTTGTCTTGGGTGCTAGTGATGGGAAGAGGGAAGTAACAGAGATTCTCAGAGATACTACATCCCCGTATTCTCTGTAAGCCATTTAAAATTTATTCTAAATCCTTTGAGGAAAGCCGCACAATCAAGATTATTATTTGTTGGACCTTAATGAATATAACCCTCTCAAAAATATTGTTAACACCTTAGACCTTGATTTTGGAAAGACGGTGAAGCACCACTTAGAATTCTATTGTGCCTACTCAGATCCATTTTTAAAGCCTTGAGCTTCTGAAAAACGAATCCATGGGCCTAGGAGAAGGCTCACATATCCTATTTGATTCTGTTAAAATACAGACATGTAAGCCATACAACTGAGTCTTCTTTCTTGATAGTCATGGGATTCTCCCATTCCACTTTTGTGAACATGTAAGAAATTGGTCACGAGTTGGACACCTCTTCTCTTCTATCAAAGCACCCCCATTCCATCCCCAAGGTTCATGCTTTCGTTTTGTTTCTCTATAATAGATTCTGAGAAATCAGACTCTAATTAGGAAGAGGTCAACAAATGTTTCAAATGAATGAATGGAAATCCATTTTATATAAACCCATCTTTGGCTTTCTACACTAGATGTGAAGGCTAGATATTATAGCATTAATTATTTAAATAGTCAAAACTTGTTTTTTGCATTATTATTATTTTAGGAATAAGACACATGAATTCCTTATCCATCCCAATCTGTGAAAGTAAGTCAAAAAGTATTGCTGCTGGGTTCTGGTTCATTCACATAGGGTTCTATTCCTCATCAAATGTTTCAAATATGTCTCTGTCATCAGACGAGGCTGCAGACAAGTTCAGTAATACATTTGTCTTAGTCTCAGGGTGGTTCCAAAATTAAAAGTTTGATCCCAAGAGTGGCTTCTGAGGGGCTCTGTTGGGCCATTCAAAGTCAAGGCAGAGCAGTTACCTCGAAAGTTTATGGCAACTGTTTTTTGGATTCCAAAGAGTTAATCTTGATATATTTCCTCAAAGGGTACAAGACAAACACATATTTGGGGATTTTTATGAAGAAGTTTTAAGAAAATTGAAAAATGCTTTGGTAGAAAAAGGCCAGGAAGTTGTGCTGGGATTTTTTCTCTCTGTTATTCTAGTGCAACTGCCCACTCTTTGAGAAAGCAAGGATTTTATTGGGAACCCTTACTTCATACACTCCAGGGCTTTGATCTTGTCTCTTCTGACAACTTTATTTTCTCAAACTCAAAGAACATTTAAAGGCAACACAATCTGCATCCCCCAAGGATGCCCAAATCACCATTTTGACATGGTGCAGATCAAATCATGCAGAGTTATTTGGAGCAAAGACTACAGAAATGGAGAACTGCCTTCAGAAGTGTGGAGACCTAGTTGGAGGATATGTGGAGAAACAATTGATTCATATTTTGATAATGTCATTAAATAAAGGTTCTATAATTTTGTACTAATACTTTTTAACTTACCCTTATATTTTCTCCCAATTGTTACTGTGATATTTTTCAACTATTTATAGCATAAGCAGATAAACAATATTTTATTTTTGTATTTTCTATGCTTTACTAAGTTTTGCCAGGTTCAGATAATGGAAGCCATCGATTTTTCCTACCTCATAATTAAAGCCAGAGTTCCATGTGATCATGAGGAGCTAAAAGTGCAGCCTGTGGATCTCTGTCAATGTGCATTTCTACCTCAGTTCCATTCTTACCTTTGGGAGTCACCTTTCCCCTGGCATTTCCATCAGCTGTGGCATTTATTTTGCAATGAGACTGGTGTCACTCCGCTGCATAAGTGTCTTTATGTTGTCCCTGTAGTTGACTGCAAAAGAAACACATTTTAAATGGAGTCTCTAATTTTCATTCACTCTATCTTTTTTTTTATTCTAGCCTACTTTCACTTCAAGGATGTAAATATGCTTGGAATCACTTGAGTTTTGTGATTGGTTAATATTTAGAATTCCAGGAGATTAGAAGGTTTGTACAGAAATATAACAGATATATAAATGAGTATCAATAAATTTTTTGTATTGAAAAATAATTATGAAAGATTCTATAAATATAAGAATAAACACTTGTTAGAATAATTAAATTAATTAACAAAGTTGTATGAGCTAAAGGTGCCCTGTTCACTTTTAAAACTAGCACTTAGAATAGCCAAAGCCAATGTGGAATTTCAATCTTGCTCCTAAAGATTCTAGACAATTTAAACAATTTTAAGGGACAGAAATCAGAAAACGATGGTCTAAAAATGCTTGCATGCTCTCTGTGCTTATGGGAGGAGAGGATCAAAGGGATCAGAGCAAGTGAGAAGGAAATGCAATAAACATGGGGTCTGAATGGAAGAAAATGCAGGACAATCACAATCAGAGCTACAAATTATGTGGCAGCTGATGCAGTGAATAGATAAGCGAACAATATTTCCCAGGCATCGTTAGTCTTTGATTGCAATGAACACTTACTGAAATCAGCTTTCTTATTTCAGGGATATTATTTTCTTTACTTATAGCTACAGTAACGACCCAAGACATGTTTAATGTTTTAATAGCTGCAGAAATGCCTGTAATACCTATGTAGAACATGAGGATGAGAATTGAGAGCACTAGAATTTATGCTAGACTATTAGAATCCCTCACCTTTATGAATATCAAATATTCACATTTAAACTCCATTTATAGTTTCATTTTCAATTTTTCATTCCATGTTTTGGAATAAAGTATAATTATGGGCAAACCTACATGAACTTAGACAGGAAACTTTTAAAAAATTAACACTTTAGATGGAAATAGATGTATGAGAGGGCTTCAAAAAGTTCATGGAAAATGGAATTATAAGTGAATTTTTACATGAATTTTTAAAATAACACTGTAGAACAGAGATTGAGGTAGAGTTAGAGATTATGTAGATATAAGTATACACTGCATACTTTCTTTATGTCTGAGGAGTAACTTGAAGACCCCCAGTGGATACTTGAATAAGCAGATAGTGCTGAATGGCATAGATACTATGTTTTTTCCAATATTTACATATAAGTGGTACCCAGCATGCTGTGTTTACCTATTTACCCCATCTTATGCCGGTGGGGTCTGCATCAGACTGTGGTGGTGTAACTGTTCACCCAACTGTATTTTCAAGGTTCATGTCCACCTGAGGAGGAGGGAGATGACTCCTGGATGGAGCAAGATGGTGTAAGACTGCATCATGTCACTCAGGTAGTGCACAATTCAAATCTTTTCAGAGGTCAGTTGACCATAGGTAACTGAAATCACAGAAAGCAAAACAGAAGATAAGGGGGGACCACTGTCAATATTCATATACAGTAATGTGTGTGTATTATTTTTATAAATATCAGTACATGGGTGAGGTACGGTAGTTTATTGGGCCAACCTGGCCGATAAACACATGTGGGATTAATTGAAGGGCAGAGAGATAAATGGCTCGGCGAGCCTCATCTTTCTTATCTCTTGCTTTTTCATCATTGGACCAGTGTGCGGCTGCCTTGCTTGTTCTGTGCCTCAATTTGCAAGCTACACTACCTGTGGGACACGTAACTCGTGGACTGTGTCATTGTAATTTGAGGTTCCATCAAGACCTGCTTTGCTGCACTATTGGAATTTACATCTCTTGAGCTGGGGACTGTCAGACCCTGTCATCTGGCTGACTGTTGGTGACCTGCCTTGCTGTTTGCTACCTGTGCCAGGATAGGCTGAATTGCTCTACAGAGGACTACATGGCGGCCCTCAAGACTTGAAGGACTGGCAGTGTCTAACAACTGTCTCATGGGAGTGAGTTACACTGAGCCATTTGTACTGCTTTATAATTTAATTACCTGTTTATTTCTTATGTTATATATCTATATGTAGAAATATATATAAAATTATTAGCATTCTGGTTTTGTTTCTCTTGAGAACCCTGTCTAACACAAAAGGGCTCTAGAACTACTTTCAAATGATGATGTACATGTTAAATTATAGCTTTTTACTAGCTACTCTTAAATGTTCAAAGAATTTTCACACGTATATTTAATTTATCATATAGAATATACATTATCTTTTTTAGAATGCATTTTAAGCTAATTTCTTTATTTATAGATAGCTTTACTTTTCACCTATTTCTATATTGTATTGTCTAGACTTTCCTATGTTTGAAATGCAAACCTTTTGACAGCTTTTGCTGTAATAAAATGTTAGATCATTATCTGCTAATTTCTTAAAATGTATACAACACAGCTAGGTCCCTGCTTTTTTATTTTTCTGTAACTATAGTATTACTTATCATCTTTAAAATTCACTTCCATTTATATTATTATATGCTTTATATGATTGACATTATATGTGTAACCTTGATTCTGTTGAAAAGGGAATCTTGTAGAAGAGTGAGAAAAACAGTTCTTTAGAAGTAAATATGAATAAAACTTTTTATTGATTTACATGACTATTTTTCTTTACACAGACAGCTCTTGATTTGCACATGAATGAACCAAATAAAAAGGAAGAAATGAAAAGAAAAAAAAAGACATTGCAAGCTGAAAAAGAAAAAAAGATGTTTGATTACTTTATGACTTTTAATATTTTTGACAAAATATTCTTTTTTTCTTACCAGGAAGTTTATCTAGGATATCAATGTCTCTAGATCTGAGAATCTCTGGCTGGTGCACGTGGTTAATGCACTTGTCTCATAATGGAAAGGTTAGAGGTTAGTGTGTCAGAAACACCTTGGAAGAAAGTTCTACCCATCTACTTCTGAAAAAGCAGCATTGAACACCCTCAGGAGCATAGTTCTACCTGCAACACACAGGGTTGGTCAGAACTGGAATAGACTCAAAGGCCACGGGAAGGTCAGGGAAAAACTACTTTTATACCTGTGATACCATGTTCGCTCCCTACCAGCTCAGTGCAAATCATTCGATTCTTTCCACGAATCAACTGTATTGCTCACGAGTGGGGGGAGATCGGTGGTTAATATAGTGCATGGTACCGTAAAATGAAGAAATCCACACTTAGATTTTATTATGAAACATTTCATTTTGAAAATGATAGATAATAATACATACCAACAAAATATAACATAACCCAAAAAACGGATGGGGCATAAATCTAGAAAGTAAAATAATATGGTGGCTGGACACTTCCTTATCAGAAGGGCATGGATTCTACTTAATTTGGGCACAAAAGGAGCCCAAGTGGTGAAGTGGTTTACGTGTAGGCCTGTGATCTGCATGGTGACAATGGGAAACCACCAGCAGCTCTGTGAGAGAAAGACTCTTTTTGAACTCCGGTCAAAAGTGAAAGTCCTGCAAACTCACAGGAGCGTCGCTAGTAGTCTGCGTTGACTCAATGGCAGTGAGGTTTGTTGTTGTTTTTTGGGCGGGGGGAGTACAAATCACAGATATAGGAAGGTAAAATCTCACATAAATACGAAGCATCCTGATTAATGCTGTAGCAGTGGAGCAAAGTACTTTTGATGTCTGTGCATAATTAGTAAGCAGACATCATTCTGAATGTGACCACTAATCCCTTGGTACTACCTAATGTCAGTTGATGGCTTACTTATTATAACTTTTTTCGAATGCATCATTTTGAAGACAGATGTCTAAATAACTAATCAGAAATCTATTGAAAATATTTTATGATATCAGATCTCAAACATTGCTCAAATTTATAAATTAATGCATGCATAGATAATAAACTAGGAGCACCTTAAATCCCTGTATTTATTTCTCTTCACTTTTTATCTTTACTGATTTTAACTTATTAAACAATAGTTATTGTATGCAAAAATAATGGGTGCAAAGTTACTTATTTGTGATCCGTCATTTGGTTACCTTCAAATTTGGAAATAAAACATAAAACAAAGCAGCAAAACAATGCTTCCCAGAGACAATTGCTATGTTAAAGGAACTTAGAAAACATTTACTAAAACTCTAATAATAAAATAAATGCTTTTAATAGTTCAATTTATTGATTACCTTTACTCTGAGTTAAACTTGTTAGAATCTTAATTTACAAAAGAGGGAAAATGCTAAGATTTTCATGAACTGCTTTAAAGACAAATTCTTAAATTAATTCTTATTGAACTGGGAATTTCCAATCAATTGCTGAAATTTTAATATCTCTGAAACTCATGCTTGAACTACTAAGTGGATAAAATCTATGGAGGCTGAATTGATGCAGAAGAGGAGAGACATAAAAGACTGATTCTAATTTTATCAGCCAAATCAAAGCCTTTTTTCCAATATGCAGGGTGAATATGTAATTTGCCCTCCTGCTGGACGTTTGAGGTTCAACGCGAATACTATTATTCTTACATTTGAAAAAGAGGCATACATGTTACTTTCCTGGCAACATGGACATCATATCTCTTTTCTATGGAGAGGTCTTATGGGCAAGCATCTTTCATTCATCCATGTTTGATTCATATATTTTAAAATTCTTGACTCCTAGAGACTACCAAATACTCAAGGAGGTTTTTTTGTTTGTTGATACAGTATACGGAAAAAAAGGCAGAGAAAAGGAAAGAACAGAGAAAAGAAGAGAATGTTTCACTGGCTTGAAAGATGAATACTAGGATATGGGTATTTGAAAAATGTGGAATGAAATCTATAGAAATACATGTTCTCAGATAACCCCTATTTTCCATTAAGATATTGATATTTTTAAAATATGTGTATAGTGGGCTGCAAGGGATAGTTGGAAATCACAACTCACTATCATATAATTTGCTACTCTAGAGTATTAGTCAATCTGTTTGTGGTTACTCTTCATTCTAATTAGGCCATCAAAAATTGTGCTTGGCTAAATTCTCATTTGCACAATCATGTAATAATGCCCATCCTCAGCATTTCAGAAAATGTTTTCCTAATTGTCTAAATTGGACCAAAATTAAATGTTTTAATATTTTCTTTACAGTGTTATTGCTGTGTACTCTTGAGTTGACTCTGATTCCTAGAAAACAAATAGGACACAGTAGAACTATAAGGGTTTCCTGGGATATAATTTTTAGGGCAGGATTCCAGTGGTGCAGTGGTTAAAACACATAGCTTCTAATCAAAAGGTCACGCCACTTGTCTGTCAGTTTGTCGAACTGTGGGGGCTTGTGTGTTGCTGAATGTTAGAAGCTGTGTCACTGGTATTTTAAATGTCAGCAGGGTCACCAAAGTGAATAGATTTCAGGGAAGCTTCCAGATTAAGAACAGGCTACAAAGAAGGAATCTAATGTTCACTTATGAAGAAGTAGCTATTGAAACCCTTATGCAAAGCATCTAAACATTCTCAGAGATTGAAAGTCTAGTATGTGGAAGTAGATTGTTCTTAGAGAATTTTGCCAGATAATTATCCCCCTAGGTCTGTCTGAAGGTACATGACATGTGACTGAGAAGGAGTTGCTTTCCCAAGGTGGAGTCGACCAGGGTGACATGGATGGACTAAATCCTGTGATAGTAAGTTCTCAGACTCTTCACTTCCTGAAAGCACAACTGAAAATTAGAATAAACAGTGGCGAAAAAGATATAATCTACAAATAATCAAAAATCAGCATGTACAAGTTTGAATGTAGAAAAAGGAGAAGTCCTCAAAAATGAAGTGGAACACGTAACAATTGAAATCCTAGGCACTAGTGATCTGAAATGGGCTGGTATTGACTCCTTTCAATAAAGAAATCATAAGGTTTGCTATGCCTGCAATGACAAAACCAAGAGATATGGCTTTGAATTTAGTGTCAAAAAGGACATTTGAAGTACAATACTATCTGTGATAGATATAAGGACATTTGAAGTACAATACTGTCTGTGATAGATATAATGTGATATCTATCTGGCCTCATGGAAATCTAATCAATACAAATATTATTAAAATTTATATACCAACCAAGAAGGAAAATGATGAAAAAATTTAAGAATTTTATCTTTAGTCAGAACTTGATCAGAAATGCAATTAAGATTCATTGGTAATTATTGGCAACTATGATGCAAAATTTGAATACAAAGAGAAAGGAACAGTAGTGGAAAAATATGGCATTGATGATAGAAATGTGACAGGAGATTGCATGATATAATTTTGCAAGACTTGTTCTTAGAAAATACCTTTTAACAACAACACAAACAGCAACTATATACATGTATTTCTCCAGATTCAAGACAAAGAAATCAAATTGAAGACTTCTGTGGGAAAAGACTATGGAGAAGTTTAATATCAGCAGCTAAACTAGGCCAGTGGCTGACTATGGAACAGACCATCAATTGCTCCTATGTAAGTTCAAGTTGAAGCTGAAGAACATTCAAACAAGTCCACGAGAGCCAAAATATGATCTTGCGTATTTCTCAACTGAATGTTGAGACTAACTCAAGAAAGATTTGCTGCATTGAATACTAATGGCAGAAGACTTGAGCTCCAGAGGACATCAACATCGCTCATGAATAAAGTAACAGGTCATGCAAAAGACAAGAAAGAATGAAAAGATCAAAGTCGTGTCAGAAGAAACTCTGAACCTTGCTCTTAATTGGAGAGTAGCTAAGGCAAATATAAGAAGTGCGGAAGTAAAAGAGCTGAACAGAAAATGTCAAAGGGCATGTCAAGAGAACAAAGTAAAATAGTATAGTGAACGGTGCACAGTTCCAGACAACCAAAAAGGAAGAACATTTTGAGCATAAATGAGCATAAACTGAAAGAACTCAAAGAGAACTTCAAGCCTGGAATAGCAGTATTCAAAGACTCTATGAGCAAATATTTTATGATTCAGATGGCATTAAAAGGAGATGGAAAGACGACCCAGGCACTGTGTGTTGGCTGTGATCTGCACGGTTGGCAGTTGGAAGCCACCTGCACCAATGCAGGAGAAAGACTGGGCTTTCTAATCCTGTAAACAGTTGCAGGCTCAGAAGTTCCAAGGATCGCCCTGAGTCAGGACTGGCTCGATGGCAGTGAAAGTGAGTACAAAAAGAACTTGCTGGAATTCTACCATTTCAGGAAGTAGCATATGATCAAGGATCAGTGGTGCTGACGAAGAAGTTTGAGATGCACTAAAAGCATTAGGCTAAAACAAGGCTTCAAGGATTGATGAAATGCCATTTGAAATACTTCAACAACTGATGAAACACAGAAGTGCTTACATCTATACCAGGGAAGGTGGAAGACAGCTACTTGGTCAACTGACTGGCAGTGATACACATTTCTACCCATTTCAAAGAAAGGGGAGTCAACAGAATGCTCAAAATATAGAACAATATCATTGATATTGCATGCAAGTAAAATTTTGCTGAAGGTCATCCCAAAACATTTGCAGCAGTACAATTTGACAGGGAGCTATCAGAGCTTCAGGCCAGATTAGGAGATGATGTGGAACAAGGGATATCTTTGCTTGTACTAGATGGCTCTTGACTGAAAACAGAGAACACGAGAAAGATGTTTACTTGTGTTTAATTGACTATGCTAACTCATTCGACTTTGTGGGCAATTACAAACTATCAATAGCTGTGGTAGTTACATAACTTCATGTCAATTTGAAGATATATAAAAGTGTAGGGTTGGTATTCAACCTGTCAACCAGGTCACAGCCTGAATGTGCCTCCTTGTGGGCATGGCCCTCTCATAGGGAGGGCCCTGGGAATATTCCTGCCTCTTTCTGCCTTTACTTTCCTGCTGGTGGGCCACTCTGAGTCTTGCCAGAGCCCTGTGATGCTACCACCACCATTGGATCCACATGACTTTGCACCCACTGGCCTGTGATAGTCCTGCATTCTGCATCATTGCATATGCCTGCATAAGTTGAAGAGGGATTTAACGACTAGTATTGGCTTTATGGATCTGGACTGGGCTGGGATGTTTGCTTGATATATAATTACTTCCTGATATAAATATATTTCTTATATGTATATAAATGCCAACAGATTTGTTTTTTCTAGTCAACCTGGCCTAACACAATAGCTTTGACTAGAAAGTGAATTCCAGAATACTACATTGTGTTCATGTGGTACTTTTACATAGATCAAGAGGCTGTTGTCTGAATAGGACAAGAGAATACTGAAATGTTTAAAATCAGGTGTGTGACAGGGTTGTATCCTCTCACCAAACTTATTCAATATGTATGCTGAACAAATCATCAGAGAAGCATGGTTATACGAAGACTGTGCCATCAACACTGGAGGAAGGCTTATTAACAACCTATGGTATGTTTATGTTGTAATATTGCTTGCTGAAAATCAGGAGGACGGGAAGCACGTTCTGATGAAATCCAGGATTGCAGCCTTCATGATGGATTATAACTCAATGTAAAGAAGACCAAAATCTTCACAACTGGGCCAGAGGGTAACATCATGGTAATGGAAAAGGTTGAGGTTGTCAATGATTTTGTTTTGCTTGGATCTACCATCAATGCTCCTGGAAACAGCACTCAAGAAAGGATGCATTTCTTTGGGTAAGTCTTCTGCACACAAGCTCTTTAGGGTGTTGAAAAGCAAGGGTGTTACTTTGAGGAATAAGGTTCAAGTGACCCAGTCCAGGATCTTTTCAATTTCCTGATGTGCATCTGAAGTTGGACACTGAGTAAAGAAGACCAAGACCCAAGAAGAATCAATCCATTTGAATCGTGGTGCTGGGGAAGAATACTGGCATTGCCATGGAAGGGTAAAGGGACACACTGATGTGTCTTGGAAGAAGATGCCCAGAGTGCCTCCAAGGAGCACTTAGAATAGCGAGACTTTCGTTTTCCACACTTTGAACATATTGTCAGGAGGGGACATTCCCTGGAGAAAGACATCATGCTTGGTGAAGTAGAGGACACCAAAAAAAAAAAGATGTCTCTCAACAAGATGGATTGACACAGCGGCTACAACAATGGGCCTAAACTTAGGAACGAGTGTGAGGATGGCACAGGACCGAGAAGTATTTTCTGCTGGTGTGCAGAGAGTCACTATGGGTCAAAACCTGCTTGTTGGCACCCAACAACATCAGCAGTCTAACTTTTCAAACCCAGCAACCACTGTGCCTCAGAAAGATTGGCGATGTGTTCCTGTACGTATTTATACCCTGGAACACTGTGCCGGTTCCACTCGCCTTTACAGAGTCTGCATGAATCACTATGAAGACAGTTATTGGGTTGGAAATCTTTATAGGAGAAGGATGTCAGTGTTTTCTCTTGCAGAAGAGCTGGTGTATTAAAACCATCAACCTTTTAGTTCATCTCTGAAGTGTTTAACTGTTTTCTTTATGCATCTCCGTTAACATAGTGCATCAAAAGTCATGCAAGTTCTTGTGTATTACATCAGTGGAAGTATAGCAAAAGGTTAATTTTATAGAAAAACAAAAATAGATATTCAATATCTGATCCTGTGAGGTAGGCTTTTGAAATCAAGTACTTCATTTAGTGCATTATGTTTTTCTCAGTAGTCATAGATATGTTAACTTCAGTGTTTTTCATTCATTAATATTTTATTTTCAATTACAGTAACATTTAAGTTTTACCACAGGGTTTTACAATTGCAGAAAGTCATGAAATTGCATCTTACTCTAAAAAGATAAAATCGTTTTCTCATTAAGTTAAACACGTTGAGTGTCATTTCCATAGCTCGCAAACCTCATAATTCTCAGTGCATAGCCAACAATCTTCTTCAATTTCTCAGCAGTGAATCATTAGCTGAGAACTGGAAAGATACCTCATTATCACTCATTATTTTCACAAAATGTGTTAGAAGAAATTTTCTATTCTATACTAAAGCATTAACGAAGAATTGGTACTGAACTACAATTGTCAAGATAAATGGACAAAACAAATTTTTTGTGTTGAAGATCTTAAATTTTAATCATGTTTGCTAGCTTGTTCACTAAACCACAAAACTTAGTAATGGGCAGTAGCTCTCTATCGTTTATATAAAATTGGCCCTATTTTATTTACCTTTAGTATACAAATTAGTTTATTAGTATTAGTTTGTAGATGATTGTTCAATTTAGAGTATAAAGGTAAATAATTAGTTTATTTAAGAATCTTACTTTAGGCAAGAGAATGCATTAATAAAAGAAATATTTATGCTAATTATAGATAGCAATATAGGTTTTACAAAATAAAATGATTGTCTTCTGAATAGGCTGGTATAAATTTATCTTTAACATCAAACAATTACTAAAGTTTAAATGACAAGAAACTAAAGGCATGTGGGTGCATTTATAAACATGCACACAGCATTTGCACACTATTGAGATAAAGATCAAAAACCAGATATTAGAATAGGCAAAGAATAGGTAAAATATAAATGGCCAATGAACTTGAAAAGATGTTGAATATCATTTTAAAATCAAATATAATGACAATGAGGCACTATCATTCACCTAAGTAAAATCTTAAACTCAGGTGTGATAACATTGAGAAGATAAAGTATCCTAGATTACTGAGGAACATATAAACCACAATCTCTTGGGAAAATATGTGGAAAAATACAACCTATTGTTATTTCATCAATTATGGTGCACAGTGACTCTATAGGACAGAGGTGAGTGCCCCAAAGGGTTTCCCAGGTCATAAATCTTCAAGGGAGTGGAGAGCCCTATCTTTCTCCTATGGAGCGGTTGGTGGTTTGAACCACCCACCTTTCAGCTGTCGTTTGAAGATGGACACTGTGTATGCAGGGGTCCTTGGGAAAATGCAAAGGAATTTAAAACAATAACAACAACAACAACTTTAAATCTACTTTCTGATTAGTCAAGTAACTTAACTTCCATTCTAGAATGCCTGTGAAAGTCCCTAAACAAGTTTATCAGCAGCAAAATTGGACAACCAAGTATGGTACTTAAATAAAATAGAACTGAGATAGTAAAAGCAAATTAAGCTGTGAGAATGTTTTATATACGGATTTTTGAAGTCATAAATGCTTCTACATAAGGAATGTAATATGAAAATGTGTTTGTGATTTGTACCTTTTTCATGTTTTGATTGTCACTGCATGTTAATATTTACCCACTCTGGTGAGTGGGTTCCCCATTAAATTGGATTTTTGATATAAAAATTGAAACCAGGATACTTTAATTTTAAACTTATTTTTTCTTTACCCATTGCCATTGAGTGGATTCTGACTCTTGGATACTCTATCTATAAGACAGATTAAGACTGTGAATTGTGATGGGAACAGATATCCTCATCTTGCTTCTGTGGAGGTAAATTTGAACTTTGGTAAAATTTAGTTATTAAGTACTTAAAAATAAAAAACTAAAAGCAATGTAATTTTTAAACATTATCATTTTCCTATAGGGTATGATTTCTTGGTTCTCTATTATCATGTGTACTTTATGAGAAAAACATTTTTTTCCAATCTGTATTATTCTAGTTTAACTTTAAAATGACAAAGTATAAAAGGACTAACTCCTTCATGTATCAAGTTTACATGATAGCCATTTTCACATTGAAAACATGGTATCAACATACAAAGGCATACAATGTCTTCTACATTTACTCAAGATTCAAAATTGTATCAATTACTAGCCACAAGGAGAGAAATAATATTAACCGCAGACTCTAGTCAACTAACATATTTCTTTACTGCTATGTCTTTACTGCATAGAATGAATAATGGCCAAACCATATTCTCATGATCTCAAACAATAAATGTAAAATCACCAACTGACGATCAGGCTTATTATCAGGAAATGTAATTAGATCTAATTTCATCCCAGACTTATTTTCCCTAATTTTTCATTCTCCTGGTGCTCATGCATATTGATTATACCACATAATCATGAGCTTACTGATTTGTTGCCTTTTAATTGGTCTCTAGAGTTTTACTAATGTATATTTCTCTTCTCAATATCACTTTGGGGCTTTTTATATACCTTTCCCATATTTCTCAACATGAGGAAATGTTTCGTTAATGTAAACAGGATTAAGCAGAAGCATTTCAGTATGGACTATTAATCTTCTCAATTATACAATAGAAATCCAGCAGGGAAAGTGAGATGCTGGCTGTCAATGAGATAATAATAAAAGAAACTTGAGTGAGAGCTGTTTAAGTTAGGATGAGCAAGGAATCTAGGTTAGATCCAATAAATTAACCAGGAGGTATCAGATGGTGACATAAACAAAATTTTGAATAAATTTCACAGATCAAGTCATGGGAAGGCAGCAAAATAATCTCAGGTGTTCATATCATTCATTTTTAAGCACTCACTACAAACAGTGTTCATCATTTACAGTAAAATGAAAAGGCATTATGTCATTCTCATATTGGAAGGATAACTGTTACCAGAGTGCTGTTCCTTTATGTATTTTTCTAATTTTGTTTATTTTTCTAATATTGTTTATTTTTTTAATGATAAAAAGTTGTTAAATGATATTTTATTTTGAATACTGGGATAGCATACATCATGGTAAATATCACATAGTAATAAAAGATTGTGAAAAATAAAGTTACAAACAAAATCAAAACCTGGCAAGAATACAATGGAAAACATTACTCCATGAGCAATATGTAGAACTTTCAAACAGCTGGGAAAATGCATTATTTCCAGACCCAATTTATTCAATCTTGCCAAAGGCATTTGTCCAGTTTGAAGGCTAGTGCCATGCCAACATCAAAATTTTAACAGACATTATATGCATCAGCCAAAATACATTATTAAAAACTCCAAGACTTTAGGAACACTTAGTGGCAAATCATATTTTATCCAAATATTTCACCCAGTCACTTTTAGTTATTAGACAATTACACCTGCATGTGTAACCTATAGCCAGAAAAAAACAAAATAAAATAGTTTAGATACTGTTTAAATAGTAAATACTTTTTCCTTTTTATGTAAAACATAATGTGATTCTTTTGAAATGTGGGATAATTGTGTTGTAACAAAGTGTTTTAACAGTTACCTGTCTAAGGGCCAGAAATCAACTTCGTATACTGTATCTATTCAAAAACATTTATATAGCATTACTGTATGCCAGACACTATTATAAGAATACAACAAATATGTACGCTCATTCATCTTTTGAATAATCCTATGACATAGGTACTGTTATTATTATTATTTTTTGGACAGGGAAAATCAAGCCAAGAAGGTATCTATGGGAATATTGTCACATAGGACATTTTATTTATAAACTATTATTATATTGTGTGTGCTCAAGTTGATTCCTGTTCGTGGTGTCCCTCTAGGGCAGAGTAAAATGGCCCCGGGGGTTCTTAGGCTGAAATATCGATGGCAGCTGATGGACAGGTCTTTTTGCCCAAGAGTGACTAGTGGATTTCCACTGCTGACGCCTTGTTAGCAGCCTCGCATTTAACCATCATTCCACAAGGGCTCCTTTCATAAACTGTGTCATCTTGTACTTTAAAATGGGCGTAAGCAAAACTTCTTTGGGAAAATGACTTTGAATGACTTTAAATTTAAATTCTTGCCTTGATGGTAGAATTCCTGCCTTCCAAAAAGAGATCCAGGTTCAATTTCCCACTCATGCATCTCATATGCACCCACCTCTCATGTATCATTGGAGGATTGTTTCAATGAGTCTCAATCATGTTCAGTGGGGTTCCCAGCCTAAGGCAAAGTAGGAAAAGGCTGGTGATCCACATCTGACACAGATCCAATAAGCAGCTGAAGACTGGGAGTCAGGAGTCTCTAAAGCTAACTTATGTCCTTAGGCTTTCGCAGCTCAGTGAGCTAGAAGGAGGCAGTTTATTATTTCATCCTAACTACTTTTAAGTATATAATTAATAAAGCATTTAATTAAACTAGTCTTTCGGATATAACCCTGGCTTTAGAAACGGATGTTTATGAATATAAAATGAGATGGTATACAATGAGCTGTCTACCTACTTGACTGCATAGAAAAATAACTATTTTGATCGTGGGAGAAGCCTTCAACACAACTGTTGAAATTTACATTCATCTTAAATTGTGTGGAAACAGGTTATGTCCAACAAGTTAAAAGTATTTTGCATTGATAATCATTGTTTATTGAAATGCAAAAAATGGAAATAAAGAAGGGATAGTGGTTGGAAAACAGGGCCTTGATATAAACAAAGCTGGAGGTCATTTGATAGCATTTTGCAAGATCAATGAGGTTTTCATTGTAAACACCCTTTTTTCAACAACATAAATAGCGATTGTATACATGGACCTCACTAGATGCAATACATAGGAATCAAATCGAGGACATTTATGTTTGCTAGGCTCCTTGTGTAGAAATACAGTGGAGCAGAGTAGTGATGATGCAATTAATGAGTGGATTAGTAAGGCCTCCCACCCCTCAAGGGGGAAGAATAACAGAAATATG
>NW_022107432.1:5950084-5995974 GCF_000313985.2 Echinops telfairi | reverse complement strand
AATTAATCAAGGATTCATGATGGTGTGAGGGCAGGAGAGGGAGGGGGAAATAGGGGAGCTTATACCAAGGGCTCAAGTAGAAAATGTTTTGGAAATGATGCCAACATATTACAAACATGCTTGATGTATGGAATGTATAGAATGTTATAAGAGATATAAGAGCCCCCAATAAAATGATTTTTTTTAAAATCATTAGACCAGAGGTGCTTACAGTTTTGCAGCATGCGAGATACTTATAAAATGATCAAGTCAAAATGATCTACCAACTACAAAAATGAAAAAACATATTTATTTATTATATTTATTCATAAATGCATTGAGAAATCTTTATATGTGCAATGTATGTTTACGTACCTTGCATAACCATATGAGTCCATGTTGTACAACACAATTAACTATGCACATTTTTTGTCATGACCTGAGTGTACTCTGATGACTTGCACTGAATGGAACGAGCCAGGGATTCATAGTCCTGACAGGAGCAGCTGACAGCCAGCCTCAAGCACACTTCCAAATGATCATCAGTCATGGTGGAATGGTACTTGGACTTAATGGTCTTTATGTGGGAAAAGACCAACTCACATCAATAAGTAGAGCCGAACAATGCAGTCGAGGAGGTACTACATTTTCTCATGTTTGGGTACTTTCCCTCTGCGAGTTAGTTCCAGAACTGTTCATGACTCCGGACTTCAGCTGAATGTCGGCTTGTAGTGCCAAAATCTCACATTCCGTATGAAAGTGAAACGTTTTTGTCTTCTTACTTGGTCCAGCTCCCCCACTCATTTTAATACCCTTTCTTATGAGAGAAAAAAGCCAAGGTCTAAAATTGGCAGTAATTTAGCTTGTCAGTTTTGCCGCACTTAGAGCAATTGTATGCGCATGCGTTTGACATCTAAGATTGCATCTGATTGACTGTGTTGTATATCAATTAAGTGATAGGATTGATGATAGGCTTACATTTGTTAATGCCAAGCTATCTACCCACACTAGATTTGCTATCGACTAGTAGATCGCAATCAATGTATTTGAGCAGCCCTGCTGTAGACAAAAATATTGAAATTACCATGGATTATCAGAAGAAACAGCAAATCTATCTTGGAAAGACTGCAGTTAGAATGTCCTATAGAAGCAAGGATGTCAAGGATGTCAAAATCCTGGATTTTGGATATGATATTAGGAGATAATCAACCCTTGGAAAAGGACATCATGCTTGGTAAGATAAAAGCTAGTGAAAAATAGCACCTCAACATGAGGTTGCAACATGGTACTCAAAAGTAACATAAATGATATCACACTCTCACCTCAACTGATAAAACAAATGCATTTTTCATAAAAGATTTCATTTTTCAGTTATTTTTGGAAAGTTATTGATGGATTTGTTTATTTCATTGGTCCTTATGTTAATTCCGAAGGTAAGTAAGCAGGTATTGTTAGCAGGACTCCCTATTACGCCAATAAGCTGAGTTTTAACCTTGGCTTCCTCTGTGGTCAGTGAATTGCTACAGATACGACGTTCTCTCCGCGATACGCTTGTCTTCGTCTCATTAGGATGATTTCCCAAAAAAGCAGGGGGTGAGGGGTAAGGGTAATTTTATGCCATGGAGAAAATCACTGAAATTTTAAACACATTTTAAAACACATTAAAACAATGATTTTTAGGTGGACCAACTGTATTTTGAAAAGATCAGGAAAACTTCAGAGACAAGCTAATGGAAAGATGCTCAATGTTAATAGATGAATTTAGGGCTGAAGTTCAGAAACGGGTGGGACAAGGCCTTAGAATCACTGTTAAGGTGTTAGCTGCTGAGTTGGGAAAGCACTTGTTTTACCATTTTCAATGTTAAGCAAACATGAACGTCCTAGCCTCAACAAGCTTTAGGCTCAATGCCTGCTGAAACACTGCACAGAGGATCTAACTCAAAGATCTGATCATTCCATGATTTTATGTCGTGAACAGTAACTACGGATGAGCCTTGAATTGACCAATAATACAAGCCTGAGAGTAAGAATCAATCAAGACAGTAGCTTCTAAAGGGGTCTACCGGGCCAATTAAATTCAATGCAGGAAATTAAGTTCAGAAAATATGGTGACTAACATTGAGATTTCAAAAGAGTAATCCTGATAGATACTTTCAAAGGACACAGGATACTTCATGGGGTTTAATATGAAGTTTAAAGAAGATTTTTGACATGTGCAGATGAGAAAGAGGCCCCCAAAGTTTTTTGTTTTCCCAACATCACAACCATACACCAGCTCATTCTTCAAAGGTGACATGGGCTGGCCCACAAGGATTTAGTTAAAAGAAACTATCCCTCTTCCACCTAATAATACTAGTCTAGGCTCACCAGACTCTTTGTTCCCCAAGCTCAACTAAAATTATTAAAGAACACCATTAAATCGCCTGTGGATCTCAAAACGACTGTTTTGTCATGACATAACTCAAAGAGGGCAGGATTGTTTAGGGGAGGATTGCAGAGATGCAGAACTTGCATCAAGAGTGTATATAGCTAGCTGGGGGATTGGTTGAGAGAAAAATTGTTTCCCATTTAGATAGTCAAGAAATCAAACAAAATGTTGCATTGGACAATTGTACTGCAGAAGAACTGTTCACAGTGTTAAGGAGCAAAGATGTCACTTTGAAGACTAAGGTGTGCCTAACCCCAAAAGAATTGATGCATTTGAATTATGGTGGGGTGGGGTGGGGAATTGAAAGTATCAAAGACTGTCAAAAGAACAAATACATCTGTCTTGTAGGAAGTACAGCCAGGATGCCCCTTAGCAGCATCCACTTTGAATATGCTAGCTCATCCAGTTTGAATACGTAAAAGGAACCAGGCTCTGGAGAAAGACATAGAGCTTGGTACTTAGAAAGTCGGTGAGAAAGAGAAAGAACCAGGATGAGACTGGTTGCCAGAGGGGCTGCAGCAATGGGCTCAAACAACAGTAATAGTGAGGATGGCAGAGAACCAGATGATCCACAAGGTGTTTTGTTCTGTTGTACAAAGGGTCTCTACGAGGCAGAACCAACTGAATCACACCTAACAACAACAGTCATTTTGTAGTGATACTTTGTGATTCATCCATGTATATTATTGACATTTTATCTTTTAAGAAGAATAGCCATCTTGTAAATAGTTATTTATCAGAGGGTGAGATTCTTATTTTCCTTTCTTTATTAAATAATATATGTATAATATTTAAGCTTTTGCAATAACTTTTATTTTTATTTTCCCAGCTACCTTAACTCAGAAACAGTAAATCAATCCAAATTTCTATGAATCATGTATGAAACATAAATGAAGCATTTAGATTTTTTTAAATCTACATAGCACTATATTTAGCATTACTAGGAAATCTTATCGTTTAAGAAAATTAGGCATTAATCTAAATTCTATGTTTTAAAGTCTCTTAAAAGTGCTGTACACATATTAAACACTTTTTAACAGGGTAATTTTTAAAAGTGACTGCTTTAAAAATATTTAATGACATTAGGGGACATTGGTTCATCTACTCAGAAAATATTAAGATATTTTTTCAATTTCTTGTTAAGAAACATCATGGTTTCCCCAGTTTTGTTTTTAAGCAGTCTTTCATTTTAGCAGGATGATGCATTTTTACCATCGTGAAATACTAAATACCAGATGATTATTGAACGATGGAGTGTTTCCATTACTTTTTGTCTTGCAGACTTTTTTTGTATCATTAATTTTTTAGTGCCAACAGAGTATTGCAATCTTCTAAAGTGCAATCCCTTTCACAATGAATCTCATAAATCTCATGTCCACTGTGGTTGGAAAGTGTGGAACTTTCATAATTGCAGATATTTCTGGTCTGAAGGCAAATATAATTCATAGGAGTTGTTTCATTGCTGTGATTATATAAAAGGAGACAGTTAAGGAGTAATGGTATGAGGTACTGCAATAAACTCTGGGGAAGTGATCAGAAAACACGATTTTGGTTTAAATTTGCTCCTGAACTTGGAAACATCAATTCCTTCCAGTAGGCATTAATATTTGTAAAATGAAAAGCCCGTTAATTATGCTGCTCTAATTTGTCTGATGATTTAAAATGTACTAATTATATTATGATGTTCTTCAAAAAGTATGGGAAAATGTTTTCCATAAGTTTCTAAAAAGCCTTTTTCTTGGACATTTTACATTTTCTGATACTAATTCACACATGCTTGTCTAATTTTCTGAAAATCATTTTTAGAGGAATACGGAGTACCAAGTTGGTAGTCTAAATTGGGTACTGAAAGGTATGTCTCCTGAATTCACATTCCTTCAGTGATTCAGGATGAGAAACAGCTGCTGGTGCATCTCACTTTAGATGCCTGAAAATGTAAAAGACCCGTCGACCTCAAACAAGCTTCTACAAATGAAATCAATGACCTTGAAAGTGTCTTGTAAACGGAGTCCCCAAAAGACCTACCTACAAGTGGCTGATAGTAGCCAATCATGTTTTTCCTTCGCATATTATGTCTGGGCTGATTTCCAAGTGTTAGTAATAAGATCTACTGTCATTAGCTGACATCTTAAAGTCAATTCCAAAGAATGGCAAGCCCATGTGCTGACAGCGCCATTTTCAAACAAACATTAGTCCACCACCGTTTTGATTGAATATGAAAAATATTCATGTAGATATTATGTAGGCCCATAACATTCAGTAAGGTCTTGGCACAATTTCGGAACATAGACAAGAAGCAAAGCATTTTCTCCTTAGTTCTTACTGGATAACCCACTGCCACCTAGTGGATTCGGATTCAAAGTGGCCGTATTCTACAGAGTAGATCTGCCCCACGGAGTACCTGAGACCGTCTCATCTTTCCACTGCAGAATGTCTGGTGAGTTTAAGCCGCTGACCTTTCCGTCAGCAGTTTAACCAACGATGGCAGATTTAATAGCAAATGCTACAAAATTCTAACTCACAAACAATTGTCTTCTCCTTAATTTCATCTTGGAAGGTAAATAATATATATTTACAACTAAATATAATTGAAGCCAAAAAATAAACACCATCCAATATTACTTTGATGAATACACTAAATTTTTTAGATGGTTTGTGCATATTTAAACATTCTGTAAAAAGTATTACCATGCTAGTTAGTATTTAAAGGATGTTATTTGTTTTTTAAAAATTGGGCAAGTGGGTTTTAAATTTTGTAAATCCAATACTGATGATGCCCTTTAGCTAATAGTTTCAGCACAGATTTATTTAAATCTTCAATAAAAATTATTTACTAGGTAGATACTTAAAGATTTAGTCTCTCTTATTCCTTCCATACAGCTAGTGCACAATAGCAAATGTGGGGAGAAAGTAAAATATTTTGAGGACTTCAAAGGCTAAATCTATTAGAAATATCTTTACAATGGTTTCAGTATCTGCTACTAAAAGCATGAATGAGAATGATGAGAAGAGAGGGCTGTCATGGAGACAATAACTTTGGATAATGCAATAATATAAATTGTTCCTGAACAAATGGAAAAATGCCCAAACACCTGGAAAAATATATAACTCAGTATGAAAAATGTTTGTGTATCAATTAACTGTCAATATAATCATTTCATTTATGAATAGTACATTGGTACTATTACCTCTAGGCAGACAAGTTGCTAATTACTAATATTCTCTTTTAAAGTTATTTTTAAATTATCAAATAAATGAAATCCTTAAAGTGCACTCATTTATTAAACCCATATAATTATTTGGAGTGCTGGTGGCATGGTGGTTATGGGTGGGCTGCTAACCATAAAATAAGCTGCTGAAAGCCACCAGACAGGGCTGTTTTCCTCCTGTCAGAGTTACATGCAACCTCCCAACTCACACGTGCTGCTCTGTCCTATAGGTTAGCTGAGAGTAGTCATTGAGCTGAGAGCAGTGAATTTGAGTTTTCTTAACAATTATTTGAGTTAAATTGAATCCTTCTAATTCTTGGGTATACTTTTTCTGTAAATTAAATGTGTCTCCTGACTGTGACAACTTGGGCAAAGAAGAAGGATTTATCTCGTTGTTTCTGATAATGTTTTTAGCTCTGACTTTTAAAAAAATATCCAGCTCAAATTTATCTTGTGTTCTATATGTAATACATCTTGAACACTATTTTTCTATTGTGGAAGGATAAATAACTGTATTGTTTTTCTTGTGAAGGTCACAATAAGTACCACAACTGAAATTTTAAAATAAAATTATAGGATTGTTTTATATTACTGCATGAAACCCACAGCAAAGTCACTACCAAGGCGTCAGTGCTGTTGTAGAACCACCCTCCAGAACCCAGTAGACTGCTAGAGAGGGTTTCTTAGACTTTGAAGCGATACAGGAGCAGATAGCTCCTTCTTTCTCCCATGGCAATTGTTTCAGTGACAAGTGAGCTTGGCTTGTTTTTTTGCTTTTTCTTACTCCTGGTCTTATATTCAAGATGTTTTATACAAACTAAAAATGTATCCCGAATTTTGAGCAAATTTACCTTTCTTTATAAAAAAATTAAAATATACTCTTTGTAATCTATATTTTTGTATTCCATATTTCATATAATCCTTTTAGAATCACATATAAAAGGTTTATTTTCTTATTCTCCTATAAAAATACCATATATTTATAATATGTGTAACATAAATGTTGAATATTAAATCAGATCATAAATAATATTGCATACTGGGTTCAAATTTAAAGTAATGAATCTGCCACAAAAGATCTCCTCTAAGTGTTAATGAACCAAGAAGTTAGTTACCTTGAAGACTATGGGGCTCCTGACACAAGCCATGGTATTTTCAGTTGCCTCAGATGCATGTGAAAACTGGACAACGTTTAAAGAAGGGGGGAGAAGAACTGGTGCATTTGAATTAGTGTGTTGGTGGTGAATATTGATCATACCATGGACTACCAGAAGAACAAACAAATATGTTTGGGAAGAAGTACAGCCAGACTGATCCCTAGAAGTAAGGATGGTGGGACTTTGTTTGATATATTTTGGACATGTTATCAGGAGAAATCTGTGCCTGGAAAAGGACACCATGCTTGGAGAAGTAGAAGAGTGAAAAAGGAAGACGCTGGATGAGATGGATTGAAGCAGTAACTATCATGGGCTCAAACATAGTAAATCTTGTGGGACGGTACAGAATCGTGCAGTTTCATTTGACTATGTGTAAGATCGCTGTGAGACGAACAGACGCAGACTTGAACCATACCAACGAAGACAATGCTGTTGTTAGTTATTGTCAAGTCAGTCCCCAAGTTAAACTTGCCTAGTGCTGCGCCATCCTCATGATCAGTTGTGGCTCAGACTATTATAATCTATAGGGCTTCCATCGGCTCATTGTCAGGAGTAGATCACCAGTCTCCCCCCGACTTCCACCCATGTTCCTTCCCCCATCTTCCCGAGCCCGAAAGCTCTGCTAAGTCCAACACGCAAGCTTCCACTGCTAGCTGGGCAATGGTAGTGCTTGAGGAGCCTTGGCTGACTCCCTACACGAAAGGGGAGAACTTTACCAGTGAACCACCTATTCGAAAGGCATCACCAGGTTGGATGTTCCAGATTCCACATGCCTTGAGTTCCAAATTCAAATATGCAGCTATCAAAGGAATATTTCCTTTGACTAGATTCTAGGCACTTCAAATTTGATGTGTTAAAATATTTAATTCAAATTTTTCTACTACATGTTTGGCCTGCCCTTGATCTTTCCCACATAGTACTAAATAGAGCTAGAAGATTAGTTAAACGTCTAGGAGGAATATTTAATTAATCTTTTCCTCCATCCTTGGATCTAGTTAACCAGCAATTTACATTGACTTGACTCCTAAATTATATCATGAGTATATTCACTTCTCTACCTCTCCGCTGTCAACCACGTACCCTATCAAATATCACCTCTTGTTGAAGGATTTTGAAAGAGAGGCCTTACAGGTGTGCGTATTTCCACACTTGCCCTCTATGATACATTTTTCAAAGAAAGCAAGGAAAACAGTCAAAAAATAAGTTGGATCATATCGCTTCTTGCTGAATACCTGTCTCTTGTAATGGTAATAAAAATCAAAATCTTTATGACTCACAATATCCCACATATTTAGTCCTTGTGGATGTATTTAATATTGCCTTATCACCTTCAAGACCCCCTCCCCTCCCATATTCCATCCAGACTGGCTTTCTTTCCATTAACTGAACAGGCCAGGCTTGTGTCTACCTCTGTATTTTTCACTTGTTTCTTCCACCTGTAATTCTCTTAAATGAGTTTACCAACATTCAGATTTCAATTACAGTCTCCCGTGGTTGGATAGGCACACTCTGCATGTCATGCCTATCTTAATCAAAGCCTCACTCTCTATATCCTCACCACACATTATTTCCTAGGTAAAATGATATTTAGTATATGTTTTATCTTCCTACCATCACCGTACAACTTACAACGTGTAAGTTCCTTGAGTTAAGCAAGATGGTGCAGTTCAATATAGGGCAGTGCTTACCAACTGGATGCTCCTACAGAAACACTACTTGATTGATTCAATAAAGGTATCATTAAATAAGTTAAAGCTAGTATAAGTTATTAGCAATATGGTCACACTGAAGTATAATTAATTAACCAAAATAATTAACCTATCAAATACATTATTAAAGTTTAGAAATTAAGCTTCTTAAACATAGTTGCCATTAAGGGAAATTGAAGGCATCTTTTATGAAATGTAGCTGAAATTTTGAGGGTGACATCTTCAGCTTCTTTACAAATATATCTAAGGAAATTGTATTTTCATTTTTTTATCATTTTCTAATTTCAAGGTTGTTTTTAAGCAACTACATTTAAAAAACCAAATGTATCAATATGAGGGTTATTTTGGAATGTTATCACCTCTATTCTTTGCATACTTCAAATATATACTATCAAGAATGAGAGTTACAAACAGTTAACCACGGATTATAGAATTATCATTCTGATGAATTCTAAAGGCACAAAACCATGGGTCATAGCCTCCTATAGAGTTTAATATGAAACTCCTTTTCATACTTATGGGATCTCCACTTAGAAACAGAAAAGACAGGCTGTGAATTAATAGTCATAAAAGGCATTGTTCTATGAACCCTATATTGAATTAATAAAAGAAATATGAGTCAGACTGCAGAAAGTGGAAGGTATATTTTCCAGTTTAGTAAAAGCAATGTCAGAATCACTTTTTAGAATTAGAAATTAATGCTGCAATTTTCTTTAGGCTGTAATAACTGGTTTCAAGCAAAATATTATACTCAACTGAGTAAACCTGAGGTGGTTAAAATATTTTATTTGGAGATTCTAGAAAGTGAGGCAAGGTAGGATGCTGCTGCAGGGACAGATATGCAATGCTTCTTGGTGTCTAATCATTGTGCTCGTGTCACATACACATCATTTTAAGCTACACATTTTAGCATCTCTTCGCTTTGTAATGTTTGCAAAGTGAAATGGTTTAAGGATTACTTTGGTTCGCTGTCCTCACTTAACATAGGAGGATATTAAGTTTATATATATATATATATATACATATATATATATATATATATATATATATATATATAAATGGAGTGGATTTAGATTCAGAATGAGATGGTGTAGTCCAAATTTCAGCTCTTGCACCTAATAGGTGTGTGAATTTTCAAAAATTCTATCTGTTTTGTGATCTCTAAAGAGACCACTGTTTATCTTTCAGATCACTGTGGAAATTAAGGAAACAAGTGTGTACAAACAGGGGTTTAATGTCGATTTACAAGTCAGTAGCTATTTTTGTTCAGCAACAGAGCCCCAAACACATCTTGGGCCACCTAATTTCTTTACAGTTTACATGTATATGACAACAATGTGTTCTTGCACAACTAATTATTACATCTTCATTGATTGCTTTGACAGGCTTTGCTTTCTCTCATCATGTTTCCTTTAATCCTCTAATTTGAAAAAATAATATTTAACTAACACTATATGAACAAAAGAATTTGATACCACACCATTAAAATAGCACCAAAACAACTAAAAATTCATGAGAAGGATTCCGCTAATGAATACTTTTCTTTTATTTGCATTTTATTCTTGTTTGATACTTTACCAGGGCAGCATTAATTTCACCAGAAGAAAACTTTCGAATATAACTTTAAAGCAATAAAATGTAATACATGCTTTTATTTGTTTCTAACGCTATTCCAATTAGTTGCATAAATCAAAGTGTGTTCACCAAATTCTCTGGATTTGGTTTAATAAATTTATTGACATATTGTAGAACCAAATTGTGTAACACCAAACTGAGGAAATGGCATGGGCCATGTATGACCTGCTCTGACTACACAAACTGGAAGAATTCAACTCCATGTCCACCCTCGGAGGATTCCTGAGAGGCACAGACCCGACTGCTAGACTGCCATACTCTTGACTCTATTCTGCCGGGAGCCAGATGTCACATGACACTCTCTTTTTCTAGTGGCTTCCATAATCCATTGTGATGGCCACACAGAATTCATAAACAACACTCATGATTATGTTTTCTAAGGAAAATTAATAGGTTATATTAAATCAGGTTCAGAAAATATTAAGGATACAGTTCTTTTTCCTGCAACCCCTCTTCCCAGCCATGTCAACGGGGATATGTTTGTTTCTCTATTCCTCAGTCTCTCAGTCATCTGGACCTTGGCCTTTGCCTTGCTTGGACAGATGTTACAAAGGTCCTTTAGCACTGGACAATACCTAAATGGCATGCCACACTGCAAGCCATCCTCCAGCCTGAAAACACTCAATTTTACTTTGATCCTAGGCTGGGAACCCCCGTGCTCGGGCTCATGGTTTTGCCCTTGCAGCCTGTGGTACCTCTACTGCATTTCCACTCCAACCAGAGATCTTACACGCACGCCACTGTTGGCTCTTCTCTCTTCATGGCTGCGAGAGTCTCTGTTCCTGCTTCTGAGATGGCTCACTCGGATAGTCAGCCAAGTAGCAAACCTAATCCCCCTCGAGTTAGTGTCTTTTACTCCTTGTGTGCCAGGAGTTACAGAGACTGAGGGCAGAAGGGCCTCAACAAGTGTGTTCATTTCACACCAAAAACTTGGACAAAATGAGTTGCTGTTTTTATATGGAAAAGTAATGCTTTAAGAGTTGTTTACAAACTAATAGTTGCTAAAAAAGGAAATATTTGTAAAAGTCAACATGCTTAGCCCATACGGGGTTAGTCTAATGTCAGGAAAATTGGGCAGAAAAGTAATCAATATATGATGATTTCTTTTAAAACCAGACCTGTTTTAATAATATTTCAAAAGATGAATGAATTGATTTGCTATATTTTCCCATCAATTTAAATGCAGAGATTAAATGAAGTTTATCCAAATGTCTAATATTTCATAAACTCCATACTATTTACGTCTGTGGCATTTGAGGTTTTGTGTCAACTTACAGGGTAAGGATTCTTTGTGATTTAATAGTTCAGACCTAATAATCCCCCATGATGATATCTTCTTGGGGTTGTAGTCTGCTTCCAGTAGAAGCTGTGGACAAGCTTGCTTTTGTTTTGCTGGTTCAGGAAACTGCATCTAGCACAGCATCTAACCTCCAATACTTTGGATTCGAGGCAACAGTCTGCTGTATTGCTTGCTGTTTCTGAGAGTAGTCAGTCAGTCTTTCATCTTGGCTGCCAATCTTGGGTTCGTAAGTGCCTGCAGCTAAATGAGTTCATTAGAAACTCCAGGGTGACATCGAACCCACAGATGAAAACTTGCCAGCTTCTACAAATATATGAGTCATGATTGTGCGATAAAAATGGCTCAGAATGGCCAAAACTGCTGTCAACAAGAGGAATAATACTGGTATTCGTATTGTCTGCTTTGAATACTTACTAGAAAAGATAGTTGTAAGGACACTGTGGTGTCAGCATCAAGAGAGACAAATAGGTCAAGGGAACCAAATACTGAATGTGTTTAGGCTGGGGTTTCCAGATCAATAAAACCATTGATATACACATAAGAAAACAAGTAATTATATATACAGAAGGCCTAACTCAAGTTCATGGGTCCAATGCTAGCCAGAGCCCTTTTCAGACACACCTACATATAGACCAGTGACTTATGGGAAAACAGAAAGGCGAAGCAGGAAACAGAGGGATCACCAGCTGGTAGGTGCCACTTCACATGGATGCAAGGTCTTTGGGGTTATAGCTCATAACCCACAGGTCTCAGATCCAAAGATCTACATAGAGCTACCCCTGGAGGTACACAAAAATCTCCCCAAAAATAATAAAGTAAGGGACAAGAGAAAGAGGAGTTATCACTCACTGTCCCTTTTATAGAATGACCACATTCCCAAAGAAGCGTCACCAGGCTGTCACCTGATTTCCTGATTGACAGGTTGGAATCCATCCCTATCTCCATACAGGTACCATCAAGTTGACATAAAATCTAACCAACACAGACAGACAACTGATTTCATACAAAGTAATAATATAATGGCACAGTAGTAAGTTCTCCCAACAAATGATGTTGGAACAATAGATTAGTCATTTGTTAAAAAAACATAAAACAAAAAACCTGGAAATATATATATATAAAATTAGTCACATACCTAAATATAAAACTTAAAAAATATAAAAACTGTAAGATAAAAAGATAAAGCATAAAGGAAAGTCTTTCTGAACATTTTGTAGTCTTCTTTAAATCCTGTTATTTCTTAGCACAATCTACCAAAATGTAAAATCAATAAAACAATTTATGGATTAAATTGTATTTATTTTTATAATTGCATTTTGAAAACCACTACTAAGAAAATGTTATAGCTAGGGGTGTCTTGAGTGAGTCAGTATTCATTTCCTTTTGGTGTAGTCTGCCCTTCTAAACCCTAGAATGGATTATCTTCCTTTTCCTTAAGATACATCTGAGAATAGTTGAATGAAGCTGTCATTTGACTCTGAAGTCATCATTTCTGTGATAAAAATATACATTGCTTTATCCTGTTATTTCGTAGATGATATGATTCAAGCCTATTCAACTCACCTAGGATTTTCTTCAGTTTGTTAGTGTCACTCTCAAACTATGGACCCCCGCACTGGACGCAATATACCAAATTTAATATGATCAACACAGAGTAGAGAGACTCAAATCTCCTTTGTTCTGAACCATACAACAGCCTACAATTGGATTACTTTCTTTAGTAACATTGTGTGTGCTGTCAGTTCTTATTGAACCTCAAGCTAAATATTTTTTTTTCTTTTTCGGTAGCACTGCCATAAATCGTGTTACCTACTGTTTTACTCATATAAAACCAACTGTTGGAACCGAAGAAAAGGGATCTATACTTGCTACCATTAAACTACGTTCTGTTTATGCTTCTTGTTTCTACTTGTTGAGATGATTTTGAGTCCAATCTTTGCATCTACTACATTTATAGTTCCTCTTAGCGTTTGGTAATTCACAAATCTTATACATAGCGTTTTATTTCATATCCCTCCTTTAGCCTTATAGTCCCCTCTAGCTACCCATTTATTGCCCTAGAGTAAAAACTCTCAGACTCAGGTAAACAACATTAAAGGGATTTATTGAGTGATTTGAAAATGAAGTCTTGAGTCTAAGGATAGGGGATCCCTTCTCACTGATAAAGAAGAAGATTTGTAACCAACAGGGTACAGCTACTACTGGTGGATCAGATGAGCTTTTGGGTTGATCAGTCCTAATATTGGTTACACTGTGAAAGCAGGCTTTTATGGACTGGATACTCAGATGATTCCAGAAGCTCCTCCAAAATTGGGGCTTTTAGGTAATCATGGAGTGATGACAAAGTGCAGGTTCTGAGAACAGATTGTCAAAGTATCACGAATACATTTCACACAAAATATATGAGCAACAGCAAAATCCACTCAACTTAAATGGGTATAGCTCAAAAGACCAGAAAAATATTTTCACTTTCAACTCTGTACATTTTGGCAATAAACAGCATAGGAGCCATATCTGACCTCCTCTGATTTCCCCAATCTCATGAGGCATGGATCAGGCATGACTTCTTTGCCTATTCTGACACTAATCATTCCTCCTACAGCACTCTATTTCTATGGTGGGTTGAATAATTCATTACACTGGCCACACAGAATTCATTGGCAATATTCACAATTAAGGAACTTTATTAGGTCAATGAATAGGTTACCATAAAAGAATACAATCATTGGTCTAAAGTAATGCCTCTCCCCAGGAAGAAGCCAAGTCTCTTTCTGGTCCTCAGTATCTCAGCAATGTGGGCCCTTGACCTTTGCCTCCATGGACAAGGAAGCCAGCCTACCTGATCCTCTTGTCTCATAGTACCATGGTTTCAAGCCAGATGAGGAGAAACTATTCCATAGTCTTGGCACTGTTCCTGTGAGCCTCGGTGACACAGTCTCTGGTGCAGCTGGTCTGGGACCTCCGCAAGCAAATGCACACAGAGATCGTGGATGTGCTCCACTAATGGTCCTGGGATTTCTTTCTGTCCCAAATGGCTTTTAGACACAGAAGAACAGCTTTGATGGAGTGGAGGTGTAGGAGTTGTCTTTTAGTCTATTATACCCCACAAGGATGGTGTCTTGAATCACCCTTTCTAGGAAAGTAGTCTTAAAGATTCCCCTAAGGAAAGAAAGTGGACGACTTATATCACACACTCTACTGAAGTAGGAATTAACTCCGCTTTAACCGTGTAAGAGAACTTCATGCAAAATGGGACCAAAGCCACCGACATAGAGTCCAGAATTTTAAGACATCACATAGGGACTAGTTGATCACATCTCGAATTTTTATATACAATAAATGGAAACACGGTCCCGTCCTGCACTGTCTTCCCAATTGGCATTATATATGCCTCATTCATTTTGTTACTCCATCTCCTTGAGGGTCTCCTTTCCTTGCTGGTCCTCTGCTTCACCAATCAACCTGTCCTGTCCCACGGGCTGGTCTCTCCTGGTAACACGTGCAAAACATGTGAGAGGAAGTCTAAGAATGCTACCAGGCAGCATTTTGACTATAATCCTTCCAAGGCAGATCTGTTGTGCTTGTGATAGCCCATGGTATTTACAATATTTTTTACCAACACCATCATTCAGACATTAGTTCTTTTGGGGTCGTTCCTATTCACTACCCAACATGGACATGCCTACCAGATAATTGACAATATGATGGCTTGGGTCACATCCTTCACAGTCACATCCTTGCTTTTCTGTACTTTAAAGAGATCTTGTGCAACAGATTTACCCAGTGCAATATATTGTTTGGTTTCTTGTCCTTTGCTTTCATGAGTATTAATTGCAGATCTAAGCAAAAGGAAATCCTTGGCTGTGTCAATTTCTCCCCGCCATTTGTCACAATAGTGTTTGTCCAGTTGTGAGGAAGAATTTTTGTTTTATGAGTTGTAATCAATAATGAAAGCTGCAATCGTTGACCTTTATTAGTAAATGTATTAAATCCTTCTCACTTTCAGTAAGCATGATTGTATAATCTGCATATCGAAGCTTGTTAATACAGCTTCCTCCATTCCTGATACTACATTCTTCTTAATAGAGTCCAGTTCCTAGGATTATTTGCTAAGCATATCTATTGAATAAATAGGGTGAAACAATAGAACCCTGACACACGCCTCTCCTGATTTTAACCCACATAGCTGCAATAAACACATGTTGGTAGACATATCTGATCTCTCACTTTCCTTCTGCCACAAGGGGAGAGTCAGACACCTCCATGGTCCATTTGCTTTTACTTATTCTGACACCAAACATTCTTCCCACACCACTCAACATCTATGCTGGGTTCAATAATCTGTTACAATGGCTACACTGGACTTACAGACAATACTCATAATAAGGGGTGTTTTTTAGGGAATTTACCTTGTTCTCTTCACACAACTGCCTCTGGATCGATGTGCAGTTCTGCATGCACATAATGAAGTATACCGGAACTCTCATATTCTCAAGGTTATCCACAGGTTGTTTTGATCCACACAGCTGCATGTCTTGATAGAGTCAACAAAACACAAACACATACCTTTCTGGTAGTCTGGTATTCTTTCAGCCATGGTCCACCTGACATTAGCAATGACATCCTTTATCCATATCCTCTTCTAAATCTGTCCAGAACCCATGGCAACTCCCTGTTAATGTACTGCTGAGCCTTTGTAGTATGACCTTTAACAAAATTTTACTTGCATGTGATATCAATCATAGTTTTTCTATAATTTGAGCATTCTTTTTTTTAAATCATTTTATTAGGGACTCATACAACTCTTATCACAATCCATACACACATCAATTGTGTAAAGCGCATTTGTACATTCATTGCCCTCATCATTCTCAAAACATTTCCTCTCCACTTAAACCCTCATTTTTCCCCTCCCTCCCCGCTCCCCCCTCCCTCGTGAGCCCTTGATAATTTATAAATTGTTATTTTGTCATATTTTGCCCTGTCCGATGTCTCCCTTCACCCACTTTTCAGTTGTCCGTCCCCCAGGGAGGAGGTCACATATAGTTCCTTGTAATCGGTTCCCTCTTTCCTACCCACTCTCCCTCTACATTCCCTGTTTCGCCACTCACACCACTGGTCCTGTAGGGCTCATCCACCCTGGATTCCCTGTATTTCCAGTTCCTATCAGTACCAGTGTACATCCTCTGGTCTAGCCAGACTTGCAAGGTCGAATTCGAGTCATGGTAGTGGGAGCGGGGAGGAAACATTTAGGAACTGGAGGAAAGTTGTATTTTTCATCATTGTTACATCGAACCCTGACTGGCTCATCTCCTCCCTGAGATAATTTGAGCATTCTATTGAGCCACCGTTCTTTGGAATGGTTTAAAATTAGGAAAGGTGTAAGACAGGGTTGTATCCTCTAACCATACTTATTCAATCTGTATGCTGAGAAAATCATCAGACAAATTGAAAGATAGGAAGAAGAATGTAATATTGAGATTGGAGGAAGACTTATTAACAACCTGCAATATTCAGATTGAACAATTTTGCTTACTGAAAATGAGTAGGAGTGAGGAAGATAAAGATTGCAGTCTTCAGTGTGGATTACAATTCAATGTGTGGAAGACCAAAATCCTTGCAACTGGACCAATATTATCTATGATGCATGGAGAAAAGATTGAACTTTCATGCATTTGGTCTTGCTTCACTCCACAATCAATGCTCTTGGAAGCAGCAGTCAAGAGATCAAAAGATCTTGCATTAGGTTGCAAGATCTTTCACTAGCATTAAAAAGCAAGCTTACCACTTTGAGGACTAACAGTCACCTGACCCAAACCATGGTATTTCCCCTTGCCTCATGTGCATGTGAAAGCTGGCCATTGCATAAGGAAGACCAAGGACAACTTGACGCATTTGAATTGTGGCACTGGAGAAGACGACTGAAAGTACCAGGGATTGTTTAACGGACAAATCTGTCTTGACCAGCGTGTTCTTTAGAGGCAAGGACGGCAAGACTTTGCTTCACATATTTTGGACATATTGTCAGGGGAAATCAATCCCTGGAGAAGAACATCATGCTTGGTAAAGTGGGGGGCAGTAAAAAGGAGGAAGGCCTTCAAGGCCATTAACTGACACCATTGCTTCAACTACAGGCTCAAGCGTAGGGACAATTGTGAAGATGGTGCAAGACCATGCAGGGTTTCTTCTGTGGTGAATGGAAGTGATTATGAGTTAGAACCGACTTTATGGCACCCAGAAACAAAAATAACAATAATTAATATGTTGCCACAAGTCAGGATTCTAAAACAGTACAGGATATGGTCATCAGTCTCCTTAGCCAGAAGCCCAGCTGATTCTTAGCCTCTCAGTCACATAGTCCCTTGGCTTTTGCCTCCATGGACCAGGAAGCAAGCCTACCTGTCACTCTGTCCCACAATTCTATAGCTCTGATCCAGATCAGGAGAAGGTACCCCAGAGTCTTGGTGCTGCCCCCCTGGGTCTCCACGGCATAGTCTGCAGTGCATCTGGTCAAGGTGGCCTCTGACACTGTAGATGGATATCTTGAATGTGATCTTCTGCGGTCCTCTGGATTTTTCTCTTCTCTGCTGCTTCAAAGGTGGCTCATTCTTTACAGCTAGGTGGGGCAGGTTTAGTGGTAACAAAAATTGGCCAGTACCCTCTCTTAGTGCTACCCATATTCTATTTGCATAATCTTATCCAATCATTTGGTGGAAGTTACAAAGAAGGATATAAGAGCCATCTGAAGCAATTTCACAAAAGCAATCTCTTGTTCAAATGATTGTGATACTGATAGAATGCAGCAATATTTTACATAGGTTAAAATATAAAAGCTAGTCAAAGCCAATACTAATGTAGTAGTTGCAATTAAACATTTGAAATATCTAATGTGATGCAGTGCATCTCTTTTTATGTGTACTGTTGCTTTCATCTCTGATTTCAGCCTTTATTTCTTTCTAAAAGGGATTCCTCGTGGTTATGATAAAGCAATACAATCGCAGTAATAATATCAGCAGCAACAACGGGGGTGGTAGCTATAATCTCAGAGGTATGCGAGAGTCAACGTATACTCACTGAGGAGATTCATTTGTTAAGTTTTCTGGAATTTTGCAAGCTGGTAATTAAGCATGGTCATTAATAAAAATGAAATTATATCAACTTCAAATTTGATATTAAAGGTTAATCAAAACTTAAAACTCATTATTTCTCAATTATTTTACTACATTTTACTGTTATCTGTGCTTTTAAGATTAACACCCATATGACAAAAATACTACTTAGATATATGCTAGTCCATCCCCAATCCACGTTGAGTGACTTGACATTGATAGAATGAATCGTGAAGGGAGTTATTTCTACCATGTAAATTAGCAAATGTTCAAAATCAAGCACTGTCTACCTTGAGCAGGTTATTAATCATTTGTCAGCACACCATGAAGTAGAAGAATAGAAACAGAATAGTGCTACTCCAGGAGCTTTCAATGCGGTAACCCCTATAAACCGCGCGTGCCCCTATAAACCGCGCGTGCTATTTTAAGGTAGCTTATCATTATCCTCACTGTAGAGGCGGAAAAAAACACAAAGTAAATAACTCACCCAAGGTCACCTAATTACTAAGTGGTAGACAGAATTAAAAGTTACATAAATGTCATCACTTCGTGAGCCCTCCTCTGCTCAGAGTTAGACTGAACACTACAAGGTCCATGGTTCAAACCCACCAGCCATCTTTCTGAAGGACAAAGATGAGGGTATGTGCTACCTCACAACCCCCCCCCCCAAAGGTTTCTATCCTCTGAAATGCTACAAAGGGCAAACTAGGGTAAAACCCTATGTGATCCGAGTTGAATCATGGCTATGGTATGAGAGAGAGAGAGAGAGAATGTTTACTCAGAGTTGTATTAGAATTTAAATACTGAGCACTAGGTTTGCAGGCAGCTATGTTTACTTGGGGAACCCTAAATTCATTTTGAGTCTCCACATAGGTTCAGACTCCAATGAGGTTTGTTTGGACAATGTACAAAAGCTGTACCCTCAGGAACTCCTAGGTCAACCCAGAGAGGGGCAGCCTGGCCCTGGAGAACTGCCTGTGCTTGCCCTTGCTATGAATGGGAGTGCTGGGACCCATGGTACCGAGCAAGAGCCAGTCAAGCGCTTCTACACTGCAATGGTGTCCGTACCCCAGTCATCGCCCTTTCCCCACTCTGTATGCTGCCTGTGATCGTGATGTACAGTTGAATGAGGATATTGTGATGGATTTGTTTTCTTTTCCATGCTTCATTATTTAGGCACCTGGCCAAGGCTCTTTTGGACACCGCTGTGGTTCAATGCTGACGGTCTCCCTCCTCTGGATAACTTGTCATTGTACTTGTCTTGTCTCTGTCTTGTTCAAGATTTTAAAAGAGTATCAATAAATGTGTTTGAATTTTCAGTCTCTTTGTCCTCCTAAAAATAATTAAACAAGAGCATTTTTGATCTGTGAGTTAAGTTTGTTTTTTTTTAATCTAAAGATTGGGCACATATTTGAAAGAATCAGCCTCCAGGGACCATAGTCACGTAAGCCGTTCATTTTCTTCATTGTTCGTTTGAACAGTTTTGAAAAATGAAACAAGGCAAAAATGAAACAACCTCAAAAAACAAAATGATCAATTTTGGGTTGTCTTTAGGCTTTAAAATCCTAACCCTACAACTGTTTATGGCTCTAATATCACTAAAATTTTCAATAATGTATCATGCCATTTGCTTGTTTCAATTGTCTTATTAGATTTTTCTTTCAAATTCATATTTTTGTGCCACTGTTACAATCTCAGTTATTCAAGGAACTAATTTTCAATTATGCTCCTTCTTTTGCAGTTCGTTCTTCCCTGGGCTTACGCCATTGGATAGTCTGAGTTTCTTTTGGACCCACTTGTGTTGTTAGGGCCGCCTAGTCTGTTCCTACTTACAGCAACTCTATACGCAACCAGAGGAAACACTGCGGGTCCTGTGGTTATGCTTGCTTTCCTTATTGTGGCCATGATGTCCACTCATGCCCTCCTGAGTCTTCCTCTTATTTGCTGACCCTTTATTTTACCAAGTAGGATGCCCAGGATGCCATCATTTTCTTCTGGAAATGTCACCCGACATCGAGTCTGTAAATGAAGTCTCACCAATCTCACTTCCAAGGATCATTCTGGCCTACTTCTTCAAAAATCTTATTGTTTATTTTTTGGGGCTATCCACACTACTTTTGATATTCTTCACTTACATCATAATTCAAAGACATCAATTTTTTCAGTCTTCTTTATTCATTGTCCAACTTTCAGGTGCCTATAAGCCATTAAAGTATCATCGTTCAAGTCAAGCACACGTGTCCTCACATTACTTTAAAGAGGTCCTGAGCAGCAGATTTGACTCATGCAAAACTTGATTTCAATCTGCTCCTTCGAGGAGCATGAATTACAGCTCCTTGCAAAATGAAATCCTTCACAATCCATTTTTTTCTCAGCTTACTATGATGTTACCTCTTTACCTAGTTGTAAGGTTTTTAATTTTGTGGGTTATTTTTACATTGCCTTGTAATCCACACTAAGGCTAAATTCCTTATCTTTGCCAGCAAGTTCTCCAAGTTTGCAGCAAGCGAGGTGGGGTTATCTGCATGTTACAGGCTGTTACTAAGCCTTCCTCTAATGCTAATGTTCTTCTAAATATAGTCCACCTGCTTGGATTATTTGCTCAATATACAGACTGAATAAGGATGGCAGAAGGATAAAACCTTGACACACACCTTTCCTGACCTTAAAGGACGCCATCTTCCCTTATTCTGCATGTATGAAGGCTTGTCTTTTGGTCTATGAACACAATAAGGTTTTTTTTGGAATTTCCCCTCTTCTAAATGCTATCCATAGGTTGTTGTGATCCATACAAGTGAGTGCCTTGGTATTTAGAAGCGGAATGGTGAGGGAGACACAATGGGATACTCACAAATATTGGTTTATATTATCATTCACAAGAAAATATTTCTGATGACATAATGAGACATATTTTGAATTAAGTTGTCTTAAGTAAAATTTATGGCTTGAATTGAGTTAAGAAAACTCTTTAAAGGAGATAAAAAATATTAACATTTAAAGAAATATTATGGTTTTCAATAGATTGAGTACACATAAGTAATGATCTCTGTTGTCCCATAAATATGTGATGTATGACATAATATATATTGTATATGTTTACACATATATTTAAATTAAAATACCTTATAGTGAAAAAACAGTAGATTATATATCTATATTACCTCACAGACGAAATATTTATATTTTTCTCCATTTTGGGTTTATTTGATATATTTCATCTACAGAATGAAGACATATTTCAATCTATTTAAAATTGAAAACAAAGATCTCCCCAAAACATGAAAGCAGTTCCAATGGAGTCAATTCTGAACCATGGAGCCGCCACTGAGAAAAATTAAGTATTCTCGGATATTCTGTGATTTCTATAGGACTTTCAGTGACTTTTCCCCCCAATTAGACTATAAGCTCTATCTTCAGCAACACCATCGTGCATACCTCCTTTTCCAAATGAATAATACAGTGCCTTCCAGTTATATATATATAAAAGAGTATGACACTGATGTCTTCCTTCCAAAACAGGGAAGGTGATAGTCCTAATTTTAACATATTTTCAGATAGTAATGATTTCTGATAAAAATTAATAGCATGAAGTGCTCATTTGCATAATAGATATTATGCATACAAATTTGCTAGTCATATGTGTATATATTAAATGTTTGCGCTTATTTCCTCATTTTACAAATGGGCAAAGTGTCACCTAGAAAAGCTAAGTGACTTGCTGGTCACAGATCTAATAATAAAACTTTGATTAACTTGATGTTAAAGTCTATTCCATTCAATTATATTAAGCATTCTTGTTTATACATGGAAACCAAATATTTTTGATTCAAGATTAACTTCTACATGATTCAATCCCTAAAAAGATGTAGTGCTCTACAGGACAAGTCTTTGTCTGTTTAACATGAGGGCTCATCTGAAAATTCACACTAGATAATAGATGATACATAAAGATGATTGGCAGATAATAGTTCAGTGGTTTTCAACCTTCCTAATGCCGTGACCCTTTAATACAGTTCTTCATGTTGTGGTAACCCCCCCAACCATAAAAATATTTTTGTTGCTACTTCATAACTTTTATTTTGCTACTGTTATGAATCAGGCGACCCCTGTGAAAGGGTCATTTGACCCCCAAAGGGGTCACGACCCATAGGTTGAGAACTGTTGAGATAGATAGAATAGATTGAGAGATGTTAGACTGACTTTAGTCCTTGGCACTTCAATTTATAAAATATGACTTCCCATACACATTACCCAATATACTATTAAGCAAGACAATGGCCCATTGAAGAAATAGGAAAAAGTACTCAGCCAAGAGATAGTTGTCTCTTTCTTGTGTAAATGTAGCTTAAATTTATGCCACTGCAGTTCAAGCTAGTTAATCACTGACTAGCAGACAACACGAAATTTAAATTGTATTAATTCATTCTACTCATTAAAGTCTAATTTTTCATATTCTTTTAATGACAATTTTAGGTTATGAAATTGCCATTGAATGCAGAACTTGAAATATCAACATTCTTTCAAAATGTTAATGTTGCTGATTATGAAGGGAAATTTTTAAGAATGAAATGAACAGGGGACCTAGGTTCTAAAGACCGTGGATCACATCCTGACCATGGCATATTCTCGTGCTTCCAGGAAATCAGTTCACCTCCATGGCTTCATTTCCTCCTTTTTGTAATTGTTGGCCAAATAGTTCCAACAAGAAATAAGGCAAAGGGAAGCACTTTAGAAGCTATAAACTGTCATAAAACGGGGAATAAAAGCACCATGCTATCATTATTATGTAACACCTAAAGCGGGGGAACTACAGTTTAGTTTGTTTGACAGTGGGACAAGTCTAGAAAGGACTTACTACAATCCCTTTCTTTCTACAGTGATTAATGTTCACGTATACATGCATAGGTAATTTGAAGCCATGGGATAACTGATAACTTTGAAATAAATAACTTAGTACAATGTTATTTAAAAAAATAAAGCCTAAAATTTAGATGGACAATTGTTTAAGATAATAAATTGTATTATGCATAAAATAAATTGTGTTGTCCTCTCCAAACACTTTTAAAAATCATAGATTTTAAGAATTTTGAACCATTGTCAGCATTTATTAAGCTCTTATTGTAACACTCACTGTTCTAGGCATTTTCTTTTAATCTCACTACAGTGTTAGGAATTTACATAAGGTACCTTGTCCCATTTTGTAGGCAAATAAGCTGAAGCACAGAAAATTTACAATTTATACAGAGAAGCATAACAGTGATAGTCTGCAGTTACAGAGCATTAAGTTTTGGGCACTTTTCGGAATGTTTTCCATGGATCCACTCTGATAAACTCATAGCAACATGGTGAAGTAGCCACTATTACAACTCAGAGATAAGTACCAGATTATATATACCCATTGCCATTGAGCCTACTCTGACTCATAGCGACCCCTAGAGGCCAGGGGAGAACCGCCCCTGTGAGCTTTAGAGAGTCACTCTAATTTATGGCCACAGAAAGTCCTGTCTTTCTTCTGAGGAGCAGCTGATGCTTTTGAACTGCCCGGCCTGCAGCAAGCAGGCCCACATGCATGCCCCTCAGACTCCGTGACTATGGAGAGTTTGCTCAAAATCGTACCTAGTTCGTGACAAACAGTTGGTCACAGAGGCCTCACTTTTAATATGGGACACAATTCCTCATCTATGCCATATAACTAGAAAATAATATTGTCAGGATGCAACCTATGTTTACTCCATGTCCAGGGCTCTAACTCACTCTGCCTGTGCACTTATGAATGAATGAATGTCTGTGGGCCACTAAACTCTCAGGAGAGATGAAGAATCTCTGCTTTGTAGGAAATCACAGCAAATTGGAATGGCTTGCATACTAACATTTTATTCCACCAAATATTTATGACTTTTATACTATTCTTTTCATATTTAAGTCTTTTTGTCTTTTGCTATTTGGGGTTTTACTTTCATTCATTCCTAGATGTCTAAGAATATTGATAGTTTATGTCCTATTCATCACCATAAATTTCATAAGAATATATTTAATCATGGGGTGGGATGCCATTTTGGCATGATGCACATGTATTGTTTTTATTCTGTTCCCTCCATAACACAGTAAGGTTCTGGTGTGGAGGAATAAGACTTGTATTCCCAGATGCCTAAATATTCAACCAACAAAAGATTGTACTGTTATGGAGTCTATTATAATCGTAGTAATCTGTAGTAAAGGGATATCAGACACAGTGCATTGGTGCAATAGCTATTTATTTACCTGCACCACTGGTAAAGCAGGTTGCATTTTCTTTACCGTTTTATAGCTGAGAGGCCTAGAGCTCAGAGAAATGCACGGACTTGGCCAAGTTGAGCTAAATCATGAAGGACTAAGGAAATGGAGCCATTGAACTTCACGTGGTCTACCAGCATACTCCCGTTTTCCTACTCTTGGATCTGGCTGTTTGCTTGAGAAGCTATCTGTAGTTCCCAGCTCAGGTAAACTCAGATAGTTACTTGGAGCACATCTGTTGCATGTCACTTTAATCATTTCTATGTCCATTGGGGAAGGGCATGACAAGACTTTTTAGCATTGTATTGCCTCCTCTTGTCAATAATTGTTGGTTCACAGCACCAGTCACTGCTGAGAAGTAAGACAATTTGCATAGATAGAAAAGAAAATGTTAGAAGCAATGGTTTCCAAGCCTTGACCCTTTCCATTTTTGGTTCATTGTTAGCAAATCAGATATATAAATAACTCCAGCATCAATGCACGGTCTGCCATTCATTGGTTGATATTAGAATCTATAAGACTGTAATCTTTGTCATGGTGAATGAAAAGGCAACTTGGAATATAAGACCTACTTTTACACTCCTGTACTTCACTGTATTTCAGAGAAGTGAAGGAAACAATGCAGGCACATCAGGCAGACATGGTGGGAAAGAAAACCAAGGATAGGTAAAGAAAAGTCTCCATTGGGAAAAATAAGGTTAGTTTGGACGAGTTTCCTGAATGCCAGGTAAGTGTTGTAAAATTTTCTGGAGATGAATAGTATATGGGTAGCTTGCTACACAATAATCTGCCCTGAAATCATAATGGTTTAAGATGATTATTACTTGGTTTTACTCATAAATCTTTGGTTATGCTTGATATTCTACTGTTCTGTACCAGGCTCAGTTGATCTGATGGGGCTTGTTCATTTTCCCTAATGAATTGGCTACTTACTGGCTCAATGCAAAAGATTTATTCCCTACAAGCTGTGATGATAAAGATGACTGGGCCACATGCCTCGTCAGTCAGCTGGTCATTCTCCTTTTGCAGCAGAGTGGTAAGAGACAAAGTCAATGTTCTCAAGGCCTTCTGTTGCCTACGTTTGGAACTGGTATAATGTCACTTTCATCACGTTCAAATACTCAAAAAGAAAAAGAAAAAACACCGGCATTGTTAAAAGGATAAGGAAATAAACTCATGTCTTGAAAGGACGAAGCCTAAAGTAGTAACACCACAAATGAGAGTGGATCGTAAGAGGGAGCAATATCATGCCATTTTTCAATCTCCTTCTTCATAGAGAGGGCGCCTAAGGCACAATATGCAACGAGGTGATCTGGCTGGCAAATAGAACGTGTAAAATGTCCTCCAGTCTGTGAGGGACGATTTTGCAAGGAGATTTGTCAATAAGACCCCAATGAAGCTGTGGCAGAGGGATTGACAGTGAAGCTTACTCTCCCAACATCTGTCTACCTCTGATTAGGAATCAGGACTCACCCTTTTGTTTGAGGAGTTCTCTTTGTCTCTTGGTTAATTTAAGTCCAAGCAAGATTTCATGGCCAATATCTGGGCACTTAACATAATTTGAAAAATGTGTTCTAGAGCGATTAATGTGAAAAAAGCAATACACTGTAACAAGATTTATACCACAGAATAGTTAATGTAGCTTTTATCGGATAGTGTACATACATTTTTGGCTAGTTTGATATTTTGGCATTGTGTATTAGTGATTTCCCCCTGAAATCATATAGAAGTGTTGTTATTCCACATCTCACAATTTCTCCCATTATGTCCCCTCCCCACCATTTGTATAGCTGTAGCATAAATTTACAACTATGTTACAAATCAGACAGAATACATTTGTCTATATTTAAGTTTCTCAGTTTTAAATTTTGATTGTGATCTTATGCTTTAAATTTTACACAACCACAAAGTGAAAATTCTTAGTATATAGTAATTATAGCTGTCTTAAGGTATCAAAATGAACAGCTCCTACAAACAATATGAAGCTACAATGATATGCCATGGTGTCTACAGTTACTAGGTGTTAATAATCTTGTTAATTTCATGAAAAATCACAGATTGCCCCCGAGTCTGCATTAGTGAGATCTGCTGTGGAAACTGCACTGGGTAAAATGGCCTCTAACGCACACACACTTAGAACCTGTGCATTTAAGACTGAACATTCATTGTGTCTGAGGAAGCTGGAAAAGCTGTATCAAGATTGATGAACTGTCAGTAAACAGACAATCATGGTCTTGCTACATCAATGTTCTATATGCTTCTATTAAGATATATATTATTCTGGCAAGCCTGTGATGGACATTCTCATTGAATATTATTGTAAATTTCCCTGACAGGCAACTCCCACAGTTTGTATAAATAGCATCCAGCTCTAAAAGGACTGATTCTGTACAAATGAATAATTTAGGCACTGTGATATGGAGTTAGCCTGTACTGGCCCAAGATCCCTCTCTCAACAGTACTTTAAAAATTAGTACCAGGGGCTAATCAGAGAAAATATTAACGGAAGATCTTTATGCCCTAGGTAGTTGATCAATAAAAGTCTCTACCATGAATTAACAATAAGATTTTGAAAGGGAGCCAAAGGCAGAGAAGAAAACAAAAACAAAAACATCCCTCTCCACCCTTGATCCAAGAACGTGTTTTGGGCTCCCACTAAATCCTAGTTCCAATTTAAGAACAATGCCTTCTTCTATCCTGGCCCTGTTTGATACTCACCCTCAGAAAGGGAACACAGAATGCATGGATGCTGTGGCAAAGGGTGATGAAGAAATCAGATGATGCCCTGCTATCTGCTAGCATAGTGTCTGGGATCTTACAGGCTTATTTACAAACAAGCTGCCATCTACGTGAGATGTCAACCCAGCCCACATGGAAGAAGCACATCCACATCAGTCATTAAAGGATTGTGACTCATATAGGCTGAAGCTGAAGGGGGGAATGATATCAGAGCCTATATTTTGAGAATCTGTTTTGTAGAAGACTTTGGACGACAGTGGAAGTCCAAGATACATTTGTGAGATCCACATAGGAAATAAGGCTCGGGTGATTTCCCTCTATCCATAATGCAGGGGTGGAAAGAAACTGGTTATCAAACAGGTCTTGGAGAGATGACTATAGAAGTTCAAGGGTAAATCTGGCTTGAAGGGGTTTTAACTTTGTCAATTGATTACCCCTCTGATGCATGTGGAGCCTAATGTGGTTTTCAAGATTTTCTTTATTTTTTGGTTTATTTATATTGGGGTAATGTCACATGTGTTATGTCATTTGGGGTGACCCTCTTGACTTTTTGTTATATGTTTTTCACCATATGAAACCAGGATTAATGAGCCTAGAGGGAGAGCAAAGAGAACGTGAGTTTGGGGATGGGGGTGCAGTAGGAAGGGTGAGGTAAAAGGGAGTTGCTGTCAAGGAGTTCAAGAGAATGTTTTGAAACTTATTGTGGTAGAAATTGTACAATACTGCTTGATGACTGAACTATGGAAAGATGCATGAGCTCCCAATGAAATAATTTTGAAAAAAAATTAACTATTCATTATGAAATCTTGGGGAAAAGACAGAAAACCACAAGGAAGAAACTCAAAATTAGTTATACTTCCAACATCCAAATGAGCCTATTAATATTTTAATATGTCTCTTTCATATATTTTATGAATTATATATTTTTATTATTTTAACAATGATACACTACTGCCTTTTACATGAGTGGGCTTAAAAAAAGGAAGTGTGGATGGTTCTGTAATTAAAGCAAATTCATATACATTTGAGAAGACATATCTTTTAAAAGACAGATTTATTTTCGTTCTGTTTTATAATGAAGCCTTTCAGTGATTTGCCAATTACCACAGCATGCACTTATCTGCATTTTATAATAAATAAACATACACTCAAAACTGCTATTGGAAATCATTTCTTTGTGTTTTTAAATTAAATACATTCCAGAAACAAGAGTACTAACCCATGAGGGGCAGAGTTACACAGTAGGTCCACGACTCGGTGCTAGTTCACATTACGCTAGAGGAGTTTTACCTCACAAAATATTCTGCAAGATCCTGGGCATTTTAAAAATCCAATCAAACAACCTTTTCAATGCTTTGATAGTCCATTTAAAGCACAGAAGGATGTTTTGTACTGCCATTTTGGAGTTAAAGGATTATTGCCATGTTTCATGCCGCTGGTGGCTCTGTGATAATCTGCCTAAATTTAGCCAAGAAGTAGTTATGCTAAAGAGATTGGCAGAGGGCCATAAAGAAACCCCTAACGAGGGAGGAACACTGGAAATTAAGCAAGGCAAATTCCAAGTGCTATATGAACAATTTTAGGAAGGTAGTTATCAAGTGAACCCTGGTTTAGCTTGCAATTCACCTTAGCCCACTCTTTTGATGAAGAATCAGAATTAGGAATATAGCTATTTCCCATCTTTTGCTGAGTTCTTAATGTTTAACTTCAACATACAGGTAATTCTCTTCATATCAGATATTCAAAAGGGATTGAAATAATAAGAAACCAAACTACTTGACATTGCTTCCACCCTTGATAACAGATGGCAGCCAAAGATAAGATCCAAACACATCTTCTATTCTTCATCTTTCCCATTAAGTGCAACAAATACTTGTGTTTTCATCTACTGTGTGTCAATTTTGCATTAGCTGTTCAGAAAACGAAGAGGGAGAAAACGTGGATTATGCTCATGAACAGCTTAAAAGTCTTGTTTTTTACATTAGAGCTTCTACCTTGGTAGATGGCCTATTCTGCACTACCTTCTTTTTAGGCTTTCACTATTTTTTATTTGAAGGTTATATATTTTTCTATAATCATAAAAAGTTCCATATAATTCTGGTTTCTTTCTTTTTTTTTTTATAATTCTGGTTTCTAAATGTACTTTTCCTTATAAATTCTGAGTCAAGGATGGTTTGTTATTATACACCCTTGAATCATTCCCTGACTCACGGAGGCCCATCATTCATAAAAGAATGAAATACTGCCTGGGCCTGTATCATTTGGTTGGTTGGGGATGCATCTGCTAAAGTCTATAGTATTTTCAATGTTTTTTCTAGTATTTCATTGTTTCATTGATGGTATTTTAAATTGTTGGCAGGTGCCATTGAGCCAGTTAAATCTCATAGCACCATCATGTCTCACAGAGCAAAGCCGAATCCAGCCCTGTACTATCCTCAGAATCAAATGTTGATGCCCATTGCAACCACTCTATCACTCCTTCTGTTGGGATTATTCATCTTTCAACCAACTCTTTACCAAGCATGATGTCCCTCTCAAGGACATGCGACAAAGTGCAACCACCCTTGCTTCTAAGGAGTATTCTGACTGTAAACTTTGTTTTTCTAACAGTCATAGTGTATGTAATATTCTTTGCCAAAACCATGTGATCCTCATAGCCAGCAGCTCAAAACTACCAATCTCTCTGAGGGAGAAAGGAGGCTATCTACTCTCATAAATAGTTACAGTCTAGGGCATTCAACGTAGCGTTCTCCCCAGTCCTGCAGGGTCGTTATGAGTAAGCATTGATTAAATAGCAGTGTGGCAGTGAGACTACTTCTCTGGTCTTTGTAATACATCATTTAGCATTTGAAAGCATACGAAGTGATTAAAACTACCAGACTTGAGTCAGACACATTTTATTCTTCAAAGTGATATCTTTGGTTTTTTAACATTTTATTTTATTGCTTTTATTTATTTATTGGAGATGAATGTATTTGTCACTAAATACTCCCAAATTCATTTCAATTTTATTTCCCCTACTCTTTTTTAAGCCACTCAAACCACTATTTAAGTTTGAGGAATAAGGAACCTAGAGGGATTTTTATTTTAAACAAACCTACTATGTAGAGTTACACAGTCCACCTCAAGAAATGGTAAGCAGACTCTATATTCTCATATTCTGTATGACCCTAAGCAACAGAGTAAAGAATTGTTTCTGTGGTGGTTCAAAGTCTTCTTCTATGCACTTGACAAGGTCCTCTTCAGATGTTGTGTTTTATTTCTCTTGCTCTTTTGTAGTGGCTATGGATGTGGGTTGTTGTCTGAGTGGCATTTTGGTGGAGCTTGGCATCATTTTCCTGGGAGTACCTGATCCCTGTGATTTCTTTCTCAGGGGCTAGTAGAAATGATCATAAGGACTACCAGGAAACAAATGCACTGTGAGTTTGAGCTGCTTCTCTATCTCACTGGGGTTGACTCTGTCCATAGTCAACTGGAGCTAGATATTTGGAAGGCGATGTGGGTGCCTCTCTAAGGCAGTGTGTGTGAGGGGGTCTTGGGGAGGAGATTTCATGCAGCAAGGGTGGTGTTGTGCAGGCTGATCACCTGCAGCATGGGCTGCCATCCACAGGTCTTTGCAGGGAAGGAAACTACTCAAGAGACCAATGAGAAAACCAGTCTCAGGCTCCAATTGTTAACAGCAGTGCCAGGTCTGTAGCGAGGATGGCACTGGGAAGGCCAACTCACACAGGCATATCAGCATTAACAGGGACCTAGGAGCAGAGGGTTAATGGGGATATGTATTTAGTTGCTAAATTGATGGAGAAGGTTGAGGTGCATGTTTAGAACAGAAGGCCCCTTTATATTAGGTTACTGCACACCTCCGAGTTCTCTTCCCCTTATGTACAACCCCAAAATAGGTATAGATTATTGTTGTGGGTGGCCCTGTGAGGTGGGGCTTTTCTTCAGAAGGTGAAGTTCAGTTTAGGGTCAATGGTACCCCGTGTTTGCTAACTGAGCCCCAGACTCTAGTTCACTAGGTTTCTATTTCTAACACCCGTCCTTCCAATATTGGCCTCCTCACCTCTAAATTTTCTGATCTAACAACACAAGCACCGGCTGTGTGATTCCACCTGGACACCATCTTCTATTTTCAGAAAGCTAATAAGATATTGGATTATGTAGGCATTGAAGTTAGTTCTACTTACAAAGTCTCGTTCAAAATCTATTTAATGGACGGAGAGCAGGTGTTTGTGTGACCTCTCCCTCAGGGTAGTTTTTTTTCTTTGGCTGGCCAGGGGTCAGATAAAACCACAGTTCACTAGGTTGTTTTCTGGAAAGAATATGGTAAGTTAAAGTTTTGATCATTTTGTTTGGTTGTAGTCTTTGGTTACTCCTGTTTAAAATTATGAAAATAAATGTGATTAATATATATTTTGAGCTCAGCGGTAGAAATTGCTATTTGAATTTCTCAGAAACCATGCTGCTTAAGGAACAGGGCTGACAGAAGTTCAAAGTGCCTGACAGAAAGTCTAGATCTGGTTTAATGCTCTCAGAGACCTAATCCCATATAAACAGAATAGTTTAGATAAGGATTTAGACAAGCTAAATAAGGATTGAACTTGATTGTTTTAAGAACTGAGCTTAATATCTGATTCTACTTTGTTTATACTGACTTCTTCTGCTCATTATTGATATAATGATTTATAGAAATGATTTTGGGAAGTAGAAAATAGAAAGCTTGTAAGCTTACTTGCTTTGAGCCATTAAAATTTGATCTTTAGAGGGGTTTAGGACACACCTAGAAAGAAGGCTCCAAAGATATTAGCTCCACCCAGTGCTTTGGAGTGCTCAGGACATTGGAAGGTGAAGAGACATGCCTAGAGGCTGCTGACAGATTGAAGAAAACAGGAACTCTTTGGATTTGAAGTCTGAACTGTAGAGGTCTTTGTCCAAAGCTGGGAAAAATCTGGAACCAAGAAGAAAACTCCTTTCTGAGACTGAATGTTAACGAGAGCCCGAGGGCAGGCTGAAATGCTTGCTACGTGACACCTGGATCTACTTGTTGAGTGGAAGTGGGAGAAATGCAGCAATAAAGAGATGGGTTGAGTTTTGCCACAGATACCTGTGGACTCTGTTTACAGGAAAAAGAGGAGACAACAAGAGCGAGTTGGTTGACTGGTCTAGGCTTGCTGAGTATTTGTGAGAGCCCATGGTTTAAAGGCAAGGCGAACAAAGGGCACCCTGGAGAGGCTGAGTGAGGCAGCCCACATTCAGTTGACCAGAATCTGACCAGATGAAGAGATTTTTGAACCTGAGAACTGGTGCATATTATTGCTGACTTCATGGATGGTCTGTCCTGATTTGACTTTGCTTATGGATGTGGACATCACAAGGTTCCAACTGGAATGAAGATTCTTTATGTTGAAAATATGATTGTCTCCTCAGAGCGTTGGGTTGATGTAAGTGGTCAGTACAGAAATTGGATACCCAAATTTTGGGGGAATAAAGGCATGAAGCGGTTGGTTTACAAACTTTCATAGGTGGGGGAATATATTTTTAGGATTATAGGATTAAGGTGTAGGTGTTACTTAATTGGAATTGATAGACTAAAGAACTGTGTACAGGTGCCAAGTTGGCAAGGGGTGGATTGAGATTGTTAAAGTTTATTGTGCCAACCTGGTCCATAAACACAAGTGAGATTAATTGAAGGATGGAGAGATAAATGTCTTGGTGAGCCTCACATTTTTAGTTCTCTGGTTTCTTGCTTTCTGATGGTCAGACCAGGGTTCAGCTGCCTTAGCCAGTTCCTTGCTTCAGTTGGCAAGGTGCACTTCCTGTGAGACATCCCTGAGGAGAAGCCACTTGGACTTACCCAGCGCTGAGATGCTTACACCGTCACTGGATTCAAAGACTTTCTACCCAGTGGCCTGTGAGCCTCCTGCATCGGCATCATTGTGTGTGTTTTGTGAGTTTGAGGAGTCGGGCATACGGGCTAAGTTGGACTTAGAGGCTTGGCTTGGATGAGGTTGGGATGCTTTCTGAATGTACACTTACCCTATATATAAAACTCTCTCTTATACATATATGAGTTTCTGTGGATTTGTTTCTCTAGTCTACACAAACACATTAATAAGGCCTGTGTGTCATTTTACTGCCTCATTGGTGCAACTTGCCTCACAATTTGATGGCAGTGGACAGATTTCCTTGGGCCTCCATTAAATGTTGACAGTATCTTCCATCAATATGATTCTCATTGTCAGTAATGTTTGAAAACTGGTATTTACAAACTTGTTCCATAAAAGGCCAGACAGAAAGTTTTTCTTTGGCTTTTTGTGCCACACACTCTCTAGCACAAGGTTAAACCTGACATTGTACCAGGGAAACATCCATAGAAAATAGATAACCATGGGATATGGCAGTGTTTCAATAAAACTATTTTTAAAAAGGAAGTGTGGAGAGGCAGATTTGGCCCATGCACCATAGTTTGAGGGTCCCTGTCTTCCAACAGTGGTTCGTGTTCTCATTGTGTGGAATGATTATATTATTTCTAGGTGATGCAGTTAAAGCCCCCAGCTAATAAATGAAAGGCTGGGGGTTCTAATGGACCTAGAGGCCCCACAGAAGGACTGTCTGGAGAACTGGTCCCTCTAAGTTAGCCACTGAGGACCACCATTCTCTGATGCGCAGAGGGGTCTCATTCGTGTTGACTTGACAGAAGCCACTTTTGGCCTTTCTATCTCTACGCCAGTAGTCTCATATTCAGGCTGAGGAAAGAATTACTGATGAGAGGAGTCAATATTTGGAAATGTGTTAAACCTATTTAGTATTGTGTGATTTTTTTCAATATTATTCACAAAATCCCCTAACTCCTTTCAATGTTATACCCAGAAACCAGAATGTTTCAGTCTCACATATAGGTTGATTTGGATTTTGACTAGTATCACCATGTGCCGACAGCAACAGCCCAATTAATAGAGGTGACTTTGTAAAGCAGTCAAGGTTGAAAACTAGTTTCCTCTCATCTTCTATACTTGCTAAAGGTCACATATAGAAAACGGAATTTCATATATCCCAACCTACCTTAGAGTACATCAGGTTGTATGAAAATCCCCCACAGTCATAAACACTGTTCTAGTGCTGCAATTTAGAAATTTACTGCATTTCACAGCCCAATGGCTCAGTAAAAGCAATTTTTATTTTTACCTCCTGTATCAACCTGTTTGAAAATCTTCCCATGTCAGAGAGGCAGTAGGAGGCAAACATTAAAGTACTTTTTTTTTTTTTATTTTGCCATTAGAAAACCAGGCTTCAAAACACTGTCTACCTCAAAATGTTGACAGCTGAAGATCCAGCAGGAGGTAACCTAAAGACCAGCTTAATACACTGCAATAAATGTTAGAGTACTACAACATCCTAAATAGAACATTCGTTTACAAAAGCAAAAAAACTTGCTAATAAAATTTCAACTTGTCTTAGTTACTCAAATATTTTGTACATTATCACCACCCCCAGCCCCAAATCTCCTTTTGGGAGTCCTGGTGGCATATTTGGCTATGTACTGCTAATTACAAGGTAGGCAATCCTAGCATCCCAGCCACATTGCAGGAGAAAGATGGAGCTTTGCATTCTGAACTTTTTTTTAATGTTCCTTTTTATTAGATAGTGAGAGCCATGTAACTCGTGTTTTTCTTTTTTTTAACCATTTTATTGGGGCTCATACAACTCTTATCACAATGCATACATATCATGACCCCAATTCTGCCTTGCAAACCTGGTTAGACCGGAGGATGCAAAGCATTCTGAATTTTAAAGATTTAGTCTTGGAAACCCAAGGGACAATTCAATCCTGCCCTATAGGGTCACTAAAAGCCAGAGTTGACTCAAGAGTAGTGAAACTTGGTTTGTTTTTACCTTCCTTTAAACCTCTTTGTTTCATTTGGTCTTTTATCATATTAAACTTTATTTCTTGCAGTAACACTACTCAGTCCATAAGCCAAGGAGACCTGATGGCATAGTTCTTATATATTGGGCTGCTAACTTCCAGATCACAGTTCACAAACCCAACAAACAGCTCCATGGGAGGAACATGGGCTTTCTGCTTTGGTAAAGGGTTGCAGTCTCAGAACCTCACAGGGGCATATCTACCTTTTACTATAGGGTCGCTATGAGGGGCATGGACGCACTGGCAGTGAGAAGTCCATAAGCATGTACAGAATTACCTATGTTTGCAGAGTAGTGGTGAAATTTCAAAATCCACTGAGGACCGGAAATCTTAAACTCAAAAATGACTGCCATCCTGTCGATGCTGACTCATAGTGACCCTATAGGGCACAGTAGAACTTAGCCCTGCATATTTTTGAGACTATAATTCCTTATACAAGTAGAAAACCCTTTCTCTCACAGAGCCACAGGTGGTTTAGAACTGCTGACTCTGAAGTTAGTAGCCCAAAGAGTAACCACTATGTCACGAGGGCTCCTGCAATGACTAGGAATAGAAGTTCAATAATTGAAACTATTATTGAAATTGTCTTTTATTTTCCATCTACCTGTTGTCTTTCTCTGTTATTTTTCAAAGTTCCCCCAAACTTCCAATATGTCCTGTTTTTTCATATATAAGCTTCCTTTCATCACTTTGAAGGCCATTAGTAAGTCTGTCTCACCACATTTAACCATTCTCAGAATTGCTTCTCCATTCAAGGCAAATTTGGCACTTTCATTTTGAGATACTCCTTACTGATAGCTGTGTAAATATTGAACTATTTGTTAATGATTATTGTGATAGTTGCATAATTCCATGTCAACTTGAAGATATATAAACGTTTAGCCTGTCAATCAGGTCACAGTCTGATGACCTCCCTTGGTAGTGAAAAACAAAATATATAGCTCTCTGGAGGCCAGCCTCTCTGTCTCTCTGTCTTTAAGTCTTTCTCTCTGTCTGTTTTCACCTTCCTGGTGGCTGACCCAATTTCTGTCAGAACCCTGCGGTGTTACCACTACCATTGGATCCACAGCATTTTGTATCCACCCACCAACCTGCGATCATCCTGCAGCCTGCATCATTCCATGGGCTATGTCATGAGTCATAAGAGGGACTTATGGACTAATACCGGACTGATGGACTTGAATTGGACCGGGATGGGATGTTTTCTTGATATATAATTAATTCTGTTATACATCTCTTTCTTATACATATATGAGTGTCTGTCCCCTGCTCCCCCCTCCTCCCACCAGCCAACCTGGCTAAACACAATAATACATCAATTTGAAATCTGTCTATCCAATCATTCATCAAAAACCAGTTCACATCCCAATTCCTTGGTGATTCTTTATCTTTTCCTAACTTACATCTGCTTCTTATGTTCCTCTTTAATGAAACTTTATCCATCAGAGTGAAAAACGAAGTTCTTTCAGTGATCTATAGGTCCCTATAAGAACTCTGTGTTAGGCTGGGTGGATTAGAGAAACAAATTCATATGTGCATAAGAAAGAGCTTTATATAAAAGAGCAATTGCATATTAAGAAAACATCCCAGTCCAGGCCAGATCAAGTCCATAAGTCTGATATTAGCCCATATGTCTAACACCAATCTATAAATTTCTCTTCTGACTCATGCACACATGGAATGGCACTGGGTGCAGGGAGATCATGGAAAGTCTTGCGGATTCAGTGGCAGTGTAAGCATCTCAGCACTGGCAGGGCTTTCCACATGTCGCCTTTAGCTCCAGAGCTCTGGCTGCATCACGTAGCTCTATGAAGTTCCTCATCAGTAATGTCTCACAGGGAAGGAGCATGTGTTCCATCTCCAGCAAGGAGTCAACACAGTGTTTGCTTATGAAAATTTCTGAGAAATACATTACTCGCCAGAAAGAAAATTAAAGAGCCAACAGCGATTTATTACTACCTCATCTCAATCAGATTCTACCACTTTTTAAATACTGAGTCTGTGTAACAAAGTTATTGTAAAGTTCAAGTTAGAGCCAACAAGGAAAATAGAAAACTGAAGAATTATCAAGTGTAACTCTCTACACCACATAACAAAATACATGTTGTGTTAGTCCAGGTTGACCAGGGAAACAAATTCACAGACACTTACATGTGTATAAGAAAGAACTTTATATACAAGAGCAATTGTATCTTGAGAAAACAGCCCAGCGCGGTCCAGATCAAGTCCATAAGTCTGATATTAGCCCATATGTCTCACACCAATCTATAAATTTATCTTCTGACTCACGTGACGAATGCAATGAAGCCAAATGCAGGAAGATCAGAGGCCAGTGGGTGGAAAGTCTTGTGGATCCAGTGGTGGTGTAAGCATCTCAGCGCTAGCTGCGGTCTCTACGTGGCTCCTCCTGCTTCAGTTCACTCCCTAGTTCCATGTGTCTTGTCAGCAGGAATGTCTCACGGGGAGTGAGTGTGTGTCCCGCTTCCAGCGAGCTATCTATTTCCTTAGTGCCTCCAATGAGGTCATCAAGCTCTGACCTGATTGACAGGGTACTCTACATCTTCACTCTTAGTAGTCTCAAATTGACAACAGATTATATAACTCCCACATATGTCAACATTCAACCCAAAATGAAAAAAAAAGCCCCATATAATATTAAATAAAATATCTTTCCCCGTTTCACAGCTTGTGGGTTTTACACTTTGATTGAACTTACACTTAAATTTTTATGTGTTAAATATTTTGCTTCACTTAGAATCATTGTTACCTAACAAAAGTTCTTAAATTGTATGTAGTGACCTTAATCTAGCAGTTTGAAGAAGCTATGGTTTGAAGCGCATACAGTTGCTGGTGAGAAAATAAATCAACTCCAATTAGTACAGTTGTGACTAGCAAGCAGCTTCCAGAAGTTAGAAATCTGCAGGTCCATATTTATAAGCTTCACCTGCTGAGAACACTAGGCTGTGCATAATTTCACTGTTCTACACATTTTTGTCTTCATATAGCTGCATTGTGTATTATGCCCTACCCTCATCACCTGAGCTGAATCAGCTATCCTACAAAATTTCTGTCAACGTAGCAGCCTTCCAAAATCAGTTTTCAGATAGGGAAATCTTTGCTTTGGTGTGATTTTTTTTTAAGAGAAATGATCTTATCCTGATTGATAAGCATTAACTTGTAAAACAAGCTATTTTGACCACAATCAGACTGATAGTACCAGAAGTAAGATTTATAATAGAAAATAATGAAGCCTGAGAAGATATTATGCACATACCCATATACATATGCACACAGGAACATGATCACACATGATATAAACTCTTTTCTTATCTCTTTAAATTGCTTGAAACCAGGTATTAGTTTTATTGTATTATGAAATCACAAATTTTCAGGCCTTTTACTTCTTGGAAAGCAATTCCTGTGAAATTTATTTCTGATTTCAAACCCTGGTTCCTCCATCCTTCCATTTTTACAAAATATCAGGGAAATTAAAAAAATTGTTCCAACATCATGCTGTCAGGTTCGCTACTCATAGTAACCCTATCTACAACAGAACACAATGCTACCGGGTCCCGCACAATTGTCATGCTTAAGTGTCAAACCATCTCACTAATAGCCTTTCTCTTTTACACTGCCTTTCTACTTTACCAAGCATAATGTCCTTTTCCAGGGACTGATCTCTTCTGATAACCAAAGTATGTGTGTTAGTCCAGGTGGACTAGAGAAACAAATCCATAGACACTCATATATGTATAAGAAAGAGCTTTATATACAAGAGCTATTGCATATGGAAAAAACACCCCAGCCCAATCCAGATCAAATCCATAGTCTGATATTAGCCCATATGGCTGATGCCAATCTATAAATTCCTCTTCAAACTCACACAACACATGCAATGACACTGAATTCAGGCAGATCACAGGCCAGTGGGTGGAAGGTCTTGTGGATCCAGTGGTGGTGTAAGCATCTCAGTCTTGGCAGGGGACCTTCAGCTCCAGAGCTCTGGCTGCATCAGCGTAGCTCTATCAGGTTCCTCATCAGTAATGTCTTGCAGGGAGTGAGAGTGTGCCCTGCCTCCAATGAGCTATTTATCTCCTCAGCACCACCAAATAAGGTAATCAAGCTGTCAACTGATTGACAGGCCTAACTCCATCCATTCACTCTTAAAGTCTCAAATCGACAACAGATTATTTAACTACCATTGTATGTGAGAACTCTCATCATCCTTACTTCTAAGAAGTATTCTGGCTTTACTTTTTCCAAAATAGATTTGTCTGTCAGTCCATGGTCCTTTCAATATTCTTTGCCAATACCACATTTGTTTCTGTCTTCTGTATTCAATGACCAAATTTCACATGCATATGAGGCATTTGAAAATACCGTGACTTGAGTTAGGCACACAGTAGTCTTCAAAATGACACCCTTGATCTTCAACACTTCAAAGAAATCTTGTTTAGCAGATTCACCCTATGCAATGGGTGATCTCTTGACTGCTCCTTCCAGGTGTACTGATTGTAGATCCAAGCAAGGCAAAATCCTTGACAACGTCAATCTTTTCTCCATTTATCATGATGTTACACAGTGGTTCAGGTAGGAGGATTTGTTTTCTTTACATTGAGTTGCATTCCATATTGAAGGCTGCAATCCTTGACCTTTAGCAGCAAGGGCTTTAGGTCCTGCTCACTTTCAACAACCATGTTTAAGTCATCTGCATATTGCAGGTTGTTAATAAGTCTCCCTCTAAACCTGAAACAGAATTTTTTATATCATCTACCTTCCCTGATATTTCCTCAGATGCAAACTGAATACATTTTGTGAAAGGATACAACCCTGACATACACCTTTACAACATCATATAAACTTTTACTGAACAAAAGGATCAAAATGTAAAGCTATTGTTTCTCAAAATATCTTCCATATAGGTTTATGTACATAGAACCCTTACTTGAAAAAAAAAAAAACTCTGGTGGGGCTCTCAGCCATGAATTTGGCAGGTGGTAGTAAGAATATCAGTTCATATTCCTTAGCCACTCAGTGGTAGAAAGAGGCTTTCTTCTCCCATTAAGATTTATTATCATGGAAACCTGAAATAGAGTCACTACGAGTCAGAAGAAATTCAACGGCAGAGACTAAGCCTTATCTGAAGAATTCTGCACACTGATTTATATCACATAAAGTGGCAGCATGGATATCCTTGAGTGATTCAAACTATATTCCTTTTAACTGTTATTTGAATTTTAGTACAAGAAGAAGCATAAGGGACAATATCAGGGCTCTATGTTTTCCAACAATATCCTCATAGGACAACCCTTGCTATCCTTGAAGAAGGAGTCAATGCTTTGTCATGATGAAGGAAAAAAATTGCTGCAAATTTCCTGGTTTTTTCCTCACCAATACAGTTTTCAAAATTTTGAAAGCTTCTTCACAATAAACCCATGATGGTCCTGTGCCCTTTGAGAAATTCTATCTAGATTATCCCTTTTGGATCCACCAAAATAACTGTCACTCTAAATCCCAAGTTGTCCTCTTTGCCATCAGTATTACAGGCCCAACAGTTTCCCTGGGAAGTCACTGGTTGTATTGACTTTTGATGGGGGGCGAGGTGGGGTAGGGGGAAGTACCCTAACCAGACTAAGACAAGTGCATTACAGAGATAATTGATTATATCCATTACATATATTGCAGCTAAACATTTAAACTTTATTTGCTTTATATGCTTTGTTTGGATTAAACTTGTTCATTTATGAACTGGAAACTTTATAGCAGGCCTTTTTGATCTACCTTATATGTAAAGTGATTAAGATTTCACCTGTCCTTTAATCCACTCTTTTAAAATATTACACATTGATATGTTCAATAATATTGTACGCCAGCCATTGCACTGTAATTACCCAATAAAATTTTAATTGTGCTTCAATCCCTGAGAAGTTAAAAATTTTATTTCTAGCTAGGACATTTCCTAACCTATGCTAAATAAAACCAAGCAACCATTTATATATATTACAATGAAAACTATCATGATGTCCAGACAGACATGGATGTTCAATGCTACTTGATAATAACACTTTCTCGCCTTGAATTCCCTCTCTCGGACCTCTCACTTGACATTTCTTTGTCTTGTATCCTTTTGCTCACTTCAATCAACTTTCAGTAGAAGATTGAAGAAAATAGGAGTAGCTTCCTGTCAGTTTTACTGAGTCATGAATTCTTATCCATATTTTCCTTTCTTCCTCCAGTCTAACAGGGTGAACCTTCTCTCCTATGCAAGGTTAGTCCTACCACTTGCATTGTGTTAGGTATTTGGAATTCCTTCTATTTCTCTTCCACCCTCTCTAGTGGGCCTTTCTGCTCAATCTACATACTTCTAGCCTTTTGAGTCTCTTTAGTAATCACCTAGCTATCTTGAACCCAATAATAAGCTAAATTTCATTAAGCAATATTATCCTCTAGATCTTAACAATTTTACCTTAAGTCTACTCTATACTCAACTGAAATTCGTTTCTTTATCCACTATGTCCCATTCACTGGAAACTAATCTGTAAGTGAACCAGTGATTCCATGTGCCTAGACCAACAGACCCTTTAGAGATTTGAATGAGAACAATTCTTTCTCACTCTATTCTCTTGGCATCTCTATCACCACTGAATCTTCCAGACTTTCACTACTCAATCATCTCGAAGGACCTTCTCTTGTGTTGTTCTCATCAATCCACCCCTAACCTAAGGATAAAGTTTCTCAGGTTACTTCAGAAATAAATATCTGGTTTTACTACACTTTGTTTACCTTATAATACCTTTGACATAAACAGGGCTCAGCAAATTAAAAAGTTGTATGTGCTTCTTGTGGTTTAGTTCACAGTAATTAAAAAAAAGGAGGAAAAAGAGTCAAATATCAACAAAAAACCAGATCTGAACTTATAAGTACCAAGAGATACGGTACTTACATGACCTATCATTGCTTTTCCTGGAGACTCTGAAGGGAATGTCAATTATGGTACTAGGCAATCGATGTTTTTTTACTTTTTCAGAAATATTTATTCCTCTATGCTCAAACACTGTAAGCATGTTAGTACTTAAGGGTTAAAAGGATTGATTTTGTTTGGTGCTGGCAAGCCATCAGTTAAAACTTACAGTGACCCAATGAACAACCAAACATCACCAGCAAAGTGCCGTCTTCACAGATGCTGTTATGCGTGAGACCACTGTTGCACCCTGTGTGTTGAACCATCTTGTCCAGTTTTCCTCTTTTACACTAGCCATCCACGTGACCAAGTATGATATCCTTTTTCAGGGATAAGTTCCTCTTGATAACATATACAAAGTATGAGAGATAAAGTCTCATCATCCATCCTTGCTTTCAAAGAACAATCTGACCGGAGTTACTCCAAAACAGATTTGCTCATTCTTCTGGAAGTCGATGGTGTAGTCAATAGTCTTCACCAACACCATCCTTCAAACACATGAAATCTTCTCTGGACTTCTTTACTGCATACCCAATGTTCACATGAATATGACGCAATTGGAAATAATATGACTTGGGTCAATATACCTGAATCTTCAAAGAGACATATTTGCTTTTTAACATTTTAAAGAGATTCTTTTGAAGCAGATCTGACAAATGCAATATGTCATTTGATTTCTTGACTGCTGCTTTTATGAGCTCTACTTGTGGATCCAAGTAAAATAAACCAGTGACAATGTCAATCATTGTTCCATTTATCCCTGTGTTTATCGGTCCATTTGTATTTTTTTCTTTATATTGCATTTTAATTTATACTGAAGAATGAAGTATTTGATCAGTAAGTGTTTCAAGTGATCATCACTTCCAGCTAACACGGTTGTGTCATTTGCATATCGCAGGCTGTTATTGAGCTTTCACCCAATCATGACACATCATTTTTCTTCAATTTGTCTAACCTATAGAATTGTTTGCTGATTGAACAGGTATAAGGACAAGATACAACCCTGATACTCACCTTTCCTGATTTCAAACAATTTAAGGACCTCTTGTTCTGTTTGACTGTTGGCACATTTGAGTGTTCTGGAATTTGTCATTAGTTGCAATGTTACATCTAGTTTGCATTCTGCACAGCTGCGTCCCGTGCATAGTCAAAAACGCAAGTAAACATCCTTCTTGTATCCCATGCTTTCAGCCACGATCGCTCTGACACCGGCAGTGACATCCCTCCTTCAATGCTGTCTAATCCACTTCAGATTTCTAGTAACTCTGTCAGTGCACTGTTACATTCATTTTAAAAATTATTTTCAGCAAAAATTACTACCATGGTGATATTAATTATGTTGCTAAATAATACGTAACAATATACTGTATACATGAAATCACTTGCTGAAATATTTTTGCTTTAGAAATATACTTGTATATTTCTTTCACCCAAGAACTTGGAATGAAATTTCACACATTTTTCTTTGTGTTTCCAAAGGGTGGAGGGCAGTTTGTGATTGGATATCAAAAAAAAGCCAACATTTATGTGCTAGGATATATAATTAAGAATTAATAACACCCCATGGCCAATGCCACAATTATTTATAAGACAAATTATCTAAGTTATCAAGAATGTACATTCAACTGTGTCCATCCCCATAATCAAGTAGCTAATTAATTTTAGCTGGAAGATTTTCCTTAAAATTCATCTACTTAAAGCACAAAAGAACTTGGAGATTTAATACTCTTGATCAAATCACAGCTTTACCTATGTGCCTATGTGTCCTCAACTAAATTAACACTATTTACTTCACATGTAGCATAGTAATTAAAAAATATTTTCCTTCTGATAGGATGCTTTTTAATTAAATGAAATGATACTCCTGAAAATATATTAAAGATATATTGCATTATTCAAACATTGATTATTATTTTCATTTTAAAATTTACTTCTCTTTGGGTCATACACCCCTTTTGATCTCTGAAACCTCTTATTACTTCTAATTAGCATTTTCCACCATTATGATATGGTCATGATTGCTATATTATTTTTTCATGTATTAGCCCAGAATTCCACTGCATGGATCATTTATTCACAGCAAATTTTAATAAAGTTATTTTTTAAAAAGTATCTTTCCCACACTTTATTTCTCAGCATTGGGAAATTATATTGCGGAACATCCTTATAAAATTATTAATGATGCAAAAAAAATTATTAATGATGCTTTGATATCTAATGTTTAACATAAACCAATTGAAGAAAATAAGCAATTGGTGATAAAGTATAATTTGAAGTTCTTAAATGTACTACAGTGATTCTGGAACCTACAAAATGAGACATTCACGTTTAGTCAAATTGAATAATCTTAGATTTGGATAAATACATGCTTCAATGTTAGAATAAGATTTTTTTAGATGGTTACTCTGGTTTCATTTCTAACTGTCCAACAGAAGAAAATGAAGTTTATTATTAACATTGTTAATAGGCTAGTCATATTATATCTATAGTTATGACTTTCCCTTAATTAAGTTTTCTCTATTTGCAAAAGCTGTCATAGCATTTTTGGGAAAACCATCAGAAAGCATTTAGTGAAATCTTAGTATGCCTTACACATGGTACTATTTAAATTAATTTTGAGTGACATTTTAAAGAATTTATTTATTTATTCACTGGGTCTATCTTATATGCCAAACAGAACATATATGTTTTGAAGAAGACATAAAAGTAAAATTTAAACAAGTATATCTATAACTATAAATATCAGTGTTCTGAAATATAAAGTCTATATTGAAAATACTAATTTTCCTAATGGCGAGTGTTCCCAGTCTAAGGACAAACAAAATTCTCCTGATAACTTGAATACAGAAAGTTCTATAAATTATTGTAGTTTTATAGTTACTTCTTGAAAGAATAGGAGTCTGTATTTGATTAAAAGGAAAATATGTCATAATACTTTTATGCATATTAAATATCTACTGTTAAATATTAGGAGACAGAATTCATTTCTTTGCTACTAATTTATAAAATATTTTCTAGTACTTACATCTCAAAAAGTTTTATATGGTATTCTGTGCCTTGATTTTATCCCCTTACATATAAGTTCTTGGAGTATAAAAATTTTGTTTGGATGAACAATCTGGAGGAGAAAACAATGGGACCGACAGTTCCTGGGGGACATAGGAGGAGGGGAGGAGGGGGGAAAGGTAGTGGTGTTAAACCCAGGGACAAGGGAACAACAAGTGATCCAAATCAGTGGTAAGGAGGGTGTAGAAGGCCTGGTAAGGCATGACCAAGGGTAATGTAACCGAGAGGAATTACTGAAACCCTAATGAAGAATGAGTATGATAGTGGGACAAGAGGAAAGTCAAAGGAAATACAGGAAAGAGCTAGGAGGCAAAGGGCATTTATAGAGGTATAAATAAAGGCATGTACATATGCAAATATATTTATATATGAGCATGGGGAAATAGATCTATGTGCATATA
>NW_022107432.1:5927819-5948963 GCF_000313985.2 Echinops telfairi | reverse complement strand
TACACAATTGATGTATGTGTGGATTGTGATAAGAGTTGTATGAGCCCCTAATAAAATGATTGAAAACATTTTTCTATTCACTTTCAAAACATGATTTAATGAATGAATTAATAAATAATTCATAATCTATCACTTAAAGGAACTGCTATATTATTGTTACTCCTTAACCTGTTTTCCTTACATTCTTAATTTGCATCATTTATCACAATCATAAAGGAGAACATCATTTTACTCTTTCATAAACCAAAGTATAATATATTTAAATCTTTATCAGAAAATTCTCTGTCATGAGATATTTCTGTGATGTGCCAATAAATCTTAAAAGAAAATTCTTCAGAGTGCAATGAGGGTTAAGGGGGTGAAGGAGAGAGGGAGACTTGATTTATAGAGTTTCCGGCCTGGTATCTGTGCTATAAATACTCCCACCATTACAAACTACTAACAGCATTTTACTGACAGTGTTGGGGAGGTTGGGGAAAGATGTGTGCTCCCGTATCTGTTAAAGAACGCTCCCAGACACCACTGGCTACTTCTATATGCTCTGTGGAGCATGATTCATTTCCATTGGGTTCTCGGAATTGCCTTCTCCTTCTCAATTTCAGTTGCTTCAATGGGCGCAAACATATCAACAGCTGGGAGGATGTCGAAGGACTGCACAGCTTAGGGCTGGGCTGTGTTTCATTCTGTTGTGCCCTGAGGTCGTTAAGAGTGGAATCAACAAGAAAGGATCTAACAACAACATTTCAGGGACTATTATGGATGAAGGGAACAAACCAAGGACACTAGAACAGGACAATTTCAGGGCCTTTAAAATGATTATTCTTAATACAATCTTTAAGATTTTTATTGAACAAGGGAAAACGTAAGAGCTCATTTTTCCATAAGTAACTTTACGAGCTCAGATAGAGGGAGGAAATGTGCAAGATGAAGACATTTGAAGTTTATTTTAATTTGTGTTGAGGAAGGCTGCCTTATACCTTTATGCTTTGGGTGGGAAATGCTAGATTATTGTCATTTTAAAAAAATGAAATCCACCTTTTGTTGTTGTTGTTGTTGCTAACTACTTCCTTCCTCACTTTAAAATTAAACTTAGATTGTCTCTGAGTTGAACCTCAGAACTTTAAATACTTGAGGTAAACCACATGTTTACATATTTATGCATTTTAGGTATCTTGATTTCTGACTTGTACAATCAAAGGAGAAAAGATTCGCCTAGCAATTCTTCAAGCATCCGATCAACTAAGGCTTTGAAAGAAACTAACAAGAATGAGAGCCATTTAATCTATAACTTGACTCTTGGTGATACGTTAGATTTTTTTTTTATTAAATCATCTGAGATAAACAGATCAATTTTTAAACATTTTATGAGTGATGAAACACTCTGATAAGTTTTAAAAATCATAATGATTAACATATAAGTGACAAAATAGATTTCAGATTAATATTTACTAGCGTAACAATGTCTTCATTACCCAGAATGTCAAAAATTATTTGACATTGTTCTGTAAAATCTTAAAGTAAGTTAAAACCCTCAAGTTAAAAATTAAGCACAATGTTGGTAATTTCATTATCTATGAGTGACCTTTGGGGTACAATGAATAAAATCAATTGCTTTAAGTAATTCAAGCTGATTATATATTTAGTTTAAAGGGGATTATTTATTGAATTCATAATATATACCTTAAAATCAGAAATTATATATTTCCTAATAAAGTTTGTTAGTCCGGGTTGACTAGAGAAACAAACCCAAAGAAATGCATGTGTGTATGTGAGATAGCTTTATATCAAAGAGTAATTGCATATAAAGAAAACAACTGGACTGACTGTTCTGTGGGGACACAAGAGGGCATGCAGGGGAAAGGAAGGGAAGAGCCAAAAAACCCAGGGACAAGGGAACAACAAGTGATTTAAAATCAATGGTGAGGAGGGCATAGGATGTCTGGTGGGGCCTGATCAAGTGCAATGTGGCCAAGAGGAATTACCGAGAGCCAAATGAAGGTTGAACATGATTGTTGGACAAGAGTAAAGTAAAAAGAAATAGAGGAACTAGGATGCAAAGGACATTTAAAGAGGTTTAAATACAGGCATGTGCATATGTAAATATATTTATATATAATGACTGGAAAAAAAGATCTATGTACATATATTATTGTGTTAAGTATTAAGGTAGAAGATGGACATTTGGCCTCTAGTCAAGTACTCTCTCTACACAAGAACACTTTGTTCTAATAACCTGGCATTCTGTGATGCTCACCTTCCCCACACAATCGCTGAAGACAAAATGGGTGCAAAGCAAATGTGAAGTAAGCAGATGGTGCCCGGATATCAAAAGTTAAAGTGTGGGATCTTAAAGGCTTGAAGATAAACAAATGGCCATCTAGCTGAGAAGCAACAAAGCCCACATGGAAGAAGCTATTTGAAGGCTTTGTTGCTTCTCTGTTAGATGGCTATTTGTTTATCTTCAAGCCATGAGGTGTCGATGGGATCAGGTACCCTGTTACCCTCCAAATAAGACAGTGTCTTATATTAATTTTTGCTTCCAAAGATGTGCTAGGTCTTATTTTCAGGGTATATCTTATTTTTCCATGAAGAAAATACGGTACACATTTATTGTTTATTGTTTTATTAAAAGAGACCTCACGCTTCCTGTCTGCTCTGGCTGTGCTGCGGCCAACAGTGAGCTGTGTGGTGGCGCCTGCTGCTACAGTCCAGAGTCCAGGGCTACGGTAGCTTCAGGGGCCCTTATTTTTGGGGGGATGCCTTATATTTCACCAAGAGGCAAAACTGTAAGTAGGTCTTATTTTCAGGGGATGTCTTACTTTTGGGGAAACAGGGTAACAGGCATCAAAGACCCAGAACAAAAACTCATATCAATTTGAATAAGAGGGAAGGCAGAGTGGAGACCCAAACCTGATTGTAAACAATTGGAGATTCCCTCACAGATGGGTCACAAGGAAGGGCCAAGCCAGTCAGGGTGCAGTATAGCACTGATGAAACATACAGCTTTCCTCTAGTTCTTTATGCTTCCTTCCCCCCACCTCCCACTATCATGACACCAGTTCTACCTTACAAATCTGGCAAGACCAAAGCATGTACACTGGCACAGATAAGAGCTCTAGGCACAGGGAATCCAGGACAGGTTAAACCCCTCAGGACCAATAAGGAGAGTAGTGATACCACGAGGGTAGGGCAGGGGTTCTCAACCTGTGAGTCACTACTCCTTAGGGGGTCGAACGACCCTTTCACAGGGGTCACCTGATTCATAATAGTAGAACAATTACAGTTATGAAATAGCAACGAAAATAATTTTATGGTTGGGGGGGGTGTCACCACAACATGAGGAACTGTATTAAAGGGTTGTGGCATTAGGAAGGTTAAGAACCACTGAGGTAGGGGAAGGTGAAGGGAGAAACGGTGAATCATCACAAGATCAACAGGGGGATGAACAACAGAAAAGTGGGTGAAGGGAGACAGAGGTCGGTGTAATACATGAAAAAAATGCAAGGGCTCAAGTAGCAAGAAAACATTTAGAAAATGATGATGGCAACATTTGTACAAATGTGATTGACACAATGGATGGATGGATTGTGATAAGAGCTGTAAGAGATCCCAAAATGATTAAAGAAAAAGAAAAAAAAGAAGAAAAAGAAAACATCCCAGCCCAGTCCAGATTAAGTCCATAATTCTGATACCAGCCCATATGTCCAATACCAGTCTATAAATTCCTCTTAAGACTCACGCAATCCCAATTCTACCTTACAAATCTGGCTAGACCAGAAGATATACATTTGTACAGTTAGCAACTGGAAACACAGGGAATCCAGGATAGATGACTCCTTCAGGACCAGTGGTGAGAGGGGCAATGCCTGGAGGGTGAAAGGAATGTGGGGTAAAAAGGGGGAACCGATGACAAGAATCTAAGTATTGCCTCCACCCTGGGGGATGGACAGCAGAGAAGAGGGTGGAGGGGGACGTTGGACAGTGTAACTTATGACAAAACTATAATAATTTATGAATTATGAAGGGTTCATGAGGGAGGGGGGATTAGGGAGGGAGGGGGAAAATGAGCAACTGATATTAAGGGCTAAAGTAGAAGGCAAATGTTTTGAGAATAATGAGGGCAACAAATGTACATATGTGCTTGACGCAATGGATGTATTCATGGATTGTGATAAGAATTGTATGAGCCCCCAATAAAATAATTAAAAAAACAAAAACAAGACTCACACAATACATGCAATGATGCAGGGAGATCACAGGCCTGTGAGTGGAAAGTCTTGTGGATCCAATGCTGGTGGAAGAATTTCCAGGGCTCTGCTGCCATCAGTGTGGCTCCATGTGCCCCACCTCCAGGGACGAAGAAGTTCCCAGAATCCTCAAGAGAATGCCACACCCACAAGGAGGATCAACCAGGCTGTGACCTGGTTGACAGGCTAGACACCACCCTTCATTCTTTTATCAAGTTGGCATAAAATTGTGTAACTACCACATAAAGGAATAAGAAAAGTAGTCATCAATGAGCCCAATCTGTCCTAAAGCTGTAATTTCCCATACAGACTTACATTGCATTGAAATAATATTTAAATTAAAGATGAAAAATGTTTATTCTTATGTGTACCAGGGTACATAAGATAGGAAGTTGTCAACATCAGATGAAATTAAACCATATTGGAGCCCATAAATGCCATGTTCAACATTACTAGTCATACTTGCTTCTGTAGAACAATGAATCATTGGTAGAAGGTTAATTACGTTCAACACCTGATTACTAAAAGTTATTAAGGTGGGAAGTTGTATTTCAACAAATATATCTGCCTCTAGACATTTATATGAATAAATAAATGTAAGTAGTGTTAGGAAAAATTAGCTAAAAAGCATTTTTGTAACTCATAAAAATACAAATCTATTTTCATTTTAAGAAATCTAGATTTTGTCCATTTACCCAAATTGAAATATTGAAGTCATATTTTACTTTCATTACTTTCTAATACTTATTTAAACATGTTTCTTCTCAAATTGGCCATTTCCCATATGGTCATTAATGTGAAAACTTTTTAAAATATTTGTTTTAAAATGCATCTGGTTCTTAATAAATGAAAAGAGGTTTTCTAGTTTTCCTTAATCCTATTGTTAAATATTATCATTAAATATTCCCTTGTATTCCTGTTACCAGACTTATAAATTGAAGACACCTATTGTAGAATCAATTAAATAAAATGAAAAATGTATTCAATTCAAACAATCCAGAGTTTTTCACGTAAAGTTTAATATCAAAATAACAGGAAAAATTCCTGAAAATGACTAGGCAACACAATTTTCAATTAAAATGGTTATTATGTAGATAATATATGCTAGCTTGTATGATATGAATAAATAACCCTATGAATTATCAAATATAGAATTATAATGAGAGAAAAAGAAATAGTGATAATGCTAAACTTTATTGATTACTTATCATGTGCCACAGTATACTTTGTTCAAAATCGGTAAATTATCTTGGGTAATTCTCTCTCTCAAAAAAAATTGGTATTAATATTCTTTTTATTGACAACTAAGAATATGAAGATTTTAGAAGTAAAATACCTTGCATACAATCATGAAGCTGGGAAAGAGCAGGGCAGGTAATCAAAGTCAATGTCAGCACCAAAACAGCCCTACTTACTTACTGACACTGGTTAAAAGCTATGCCTACATTTCCGAACACTGAAGTTCAGGAGACAGCAAACTACTCATTACTATTAGGATGCAAGAATTCTGGTGCCATTGTGAGTTAGGGATTGGGCTGCTAATCTAATTGTATGATGGGAGATTCAAACTCACCATTTGCTTGCTCCTCTGAAGAAAGATGAGCTTATCTGCTCCATAGAGATTTAGAGTCTCTAACAGCCTATATAGGACCACTATGGGTCAACATCAATTTACTGACAGGAGTTTTGTGTCTACGTTTTATTATTATGGTTTATACCACCGTATATAAACACTTAAGCACTCAACTGCTAATCTTAAGGTTGGCGGTTCAAACCCACCCAATGGGAAAAAGACCTGGAGATCTGCTACCATAAAAGATTACAGTACTATAAACACTTTAAAAATATTAACATTGACTTAATTTGTATGTTAAACGTTAACATTTTCCAAATATTTGTTATTCAGGAAATGATGGAAAATTATTCGGTTTATTATAAGATGCAGCACTGAAATTATTTTGCAAATTCAAACATTTGACTTCACATTTTTAAACAACATTTAAATTGTTTTATTGGCATTAAGTCACATATCATACAATTCAATAGTTCAATCACATTAAGAGTCATACAATTGTCACCACAGTGTTTTAAAATATTTTCTTCTTACCCTTCAGATTCTGAACCAAGAGAAAAGGTTAATCACAATGTAATCTAAAGGAATAGCTCTCAGAAAAAGCTGGCTGGACCCCCAGGCTAATGGCATAAGCCAATTTTCTCCTGGTGAATTCCCCACTCTATCCATATGGCACTTTCATGTGGAGGATCGACTTCATAGTCCACTGAATGTGTTTCTCTTTTAAGAATTGGCAAACATTAGGTTCACCAAAATAACTATGTAAAACTAAATTTCTATATTATATTTATAGTCACTGGAGAAACATAACTGTTGAGAAGTTCTGAGTCCTCTTCTTTAATAGTATAAGAAATTCTGCTACAACATCACTTTCTGGGAGCAGGCCTCCATACAAGTACATAACCCACAGCTTTCAATACTTACTGATTATGTACTCTTCCCGGATTTCTTTTTCCCCACTGAGGCTTACACTAAGTATAAAGCTCTTAAGAACATGTTTTAGGGGGTTTCTGTAACCTGATTTTTCTAACTGTACATAATGGAAATTTGGGTCTTAAATAGATCTCAATCACACACATACCTTCACACACTATAAAAGGGGGGGGGATTTAATGGTGTCATATTCTTTTTAAGAGCACTGACTAAGAATACATTTTTTAATGACTGTATAAATATTTTGATTAATACACTGTTCAGAATAGTGAGTTATAACTTATAAGTAGAAAGAAACACTTTCATAGGACAAACAAGCAGGATATAGTTATTTGTCTTTAGCCAGGCCAATCTAATTGCATCCATTTTTCTTTATGCCTTCTACAGGCGTCTTCTATCCATGCCATAAAGTAGGATAGTCAATATGAGAGGGAACCACAAGACCACTTTAACTTAGGAAGAATATGTTTTACAAAGAGATTGAACTTTGTCTTTTGGGTAGATGACTTTGGTTAGGTTCTTTAGAGAACAAACTCAGTGAGGCTTCTATTTGTAAATGTATATGGCAATGTCTAACAAGAAAATGACTCACACAGTTATGGAAGCAGATGTTAGGCTCGCAGCTTTTCAGGACTTGCATAGCTGCTGGGAGCTGATAAACCCAAGATGAGAAGGAAGACAATAGGCTTATGTTTGCAGAAACAAAAGAATGCACAGTAAGCATGTCAAATGTCAGGCTGCTGCCAACTCCAAGGACAGAGGGGCAGCACAGTAGGCCAATGGCCAAAGTCCTAAGAGCCAAAGGTTGGACCATGAGCCACATGCAGTGATTCGTTTTCCCCACCATCCCTCATTTTCTAATCCTAATGACTGCCTCTGTCACAACTACTCTACCAATACCAGATCTTCCCAAATTGTCAAATCCCCCACAATGTTTTTCTATCATCATTTAACATAACCTTTAACAGAATTTCATTTCTTGAATTACCTTTGAGAAGCTTCTACTTTTATTCTTGATTTCTAAGACCCCCTACTTTCCTGAGTCTACTAATTCTGATAGTTTTCTTCATAATTATTTTTCTTTGTATCCTTTAAGTAATATTTATATATTAGATATAAAAATGTTCTTAAAATATTATGCTCTTTGCCTAGAAGTACTGTCAGGGAATTTAATTTATTTGTTTCCAGAACACTGTTTGTTAGTTGGGATAGTGAGATGTAGTGATTAGATAGGTGGGAAGTATGTGGAATCTCACTGCAGTTGGCCAAATAAAGAGGTGAGGTCCTTTGAATCTTAATTATATATCAATATCATAATACCAGGGGAACCAACAGTCGATCATTCTGGCACTCAGGAATAATGAGTGGCTGACATACAGTGATGCAAGTCACCGGATCATGAAGGAACTCCCCTTATGCTTCATTCTGTTGACTCAGATATGGGTTCCAAGACAGTGAAGTCTCTTCCACGTGGTCCAACTTCTCTGTTTGACTGTTTCTTGTCTCCCCAGTCACCATCAGCGAAGAGTTCTTAATATGTACACATATTCATAGATCATTACTCATCCATCCAATTCTTTTACTTTTTGTTCTTTTAAAATACAATAAGAAAATAAATAGACAAAAATTGAACAGAATAATAAGGAAAACAAGTCCCCTTTTCTGTAAGAGCAGAAAATACGTAAATCTTCTGATTCTCCTTTTAGGATTGTGTTCTTGTCTTTCCATGAATAGAACATAGGAAAGGAGAAGAAAAATATAAAATAAAACAAAAAATAGTTTCCTTATCAAAATTACCTAGATATTCATGTTTTTTACTGTATCAACTTACTTTTTATAGCAACCATGTGACTATATGTTTTATCTCTGTTTTATGTGTCATTGTTGTTAGGTGCCTGTGTAAGTCAGGGTTGACTAAAGAAACAAATCCAGAGACATTCTATGTGTGCACGAGAGAGCTTTATATCAAAGAGAAATTATATGTTAAGAAAACATCCCAGCCCAGTCCAGATCAATTCCATAAGACTGATATTAGCCCATATGTCTGATATTAGTCCATAATTCCTCTTCAGACTCATGCAGCACATGCAATGGTGCCAAATGCAGGAACATCACAGGTGGGGTTAAGTCTGTGGGTCCAATGCCAGTAGAAACATCTCAGTGCTGGTGCGAGTCTCCATGTAGCTCCTCCAGCTCTCCGAATATCACCACCGAAAAAAAAGTGAAATGGAGAGAGAGTGTGGCTCACCTCCAGGGAGAAAGAGAGGAAGTTCCCAGAAACCCCATGAGAAGGCCATGCCCACAAGTCAGCATCATCAGGTGGTGACCTGATTGACAAGCTAAACACCACCCCTTTATTTATCAAGTTGACATGAAATGATGTAGCCACCACAGCGCCGTTAATCTATTTGATCCATAGAGTCTCTGGGCACAGGAGAACCAAATATTGTCTGGTCCTGCACCATCCTCACAATTCTTCCTATGCTCAAACCCTGTTGCAGCCACTGTGTCCACTCATCTGATTGAGAGCCTTCTTCTTTTCTGACGCCCTTCTGCTTCACACAGCGTGATGTCCTTCCTGATCCAGGGATTAGTCTCTCTGACAACATGTCCAAAGTATAAAAACCAAGTCTCACTATCCTTACTTCTAAGGAGCACTCCACATGTACTTCTTCCAAGACAGATTTGTTCGTACCTTTAGCAGTCCCTGCCGCTTTCAGTGGTCATCACAACCACCACAATTCAAGCACATTGATGCGTATTTGGTCATTCTTATTCAATGTCCTACTTCCATGTGCATATGAGCTAATCAGAAATACGGCTTGGGCCAGAGACAACTTAGTCTGCAAAGTGACCTCCTGGTTTCACAATACTCTGGAGATGCCTTGGGAAGCAGACACAACATGTCTTTTCATCTCTTCCCTACTGCCTCCATGAGCATGAATTGTGGAGTCAAGAAAGACAAAATCATGACACTTCGTCCTTTCTTCGTTTATCACGATGCTAATGATTGGTCCAGTTGTGAATATTTTGGCCTTCTTTACAGTGAGTTGTAGTCCATATTGAAAGAGACCATCCTTGATCTTCATCAGTAAATACTTCAAATCCTCCTCATTATTAACAAGCAAGTATGTGTCATCTTCAGATTACAGGTTATTAATAACCCTCACGCTGCATTCTCTGGCATATAATCCAGCTTCTCTGATTATTTGCTCAGCACATAGATTAAATAAGTATGGTAAAAGGATACAACCTCAATGCACACCTTTCTTGATTTTAAACCATACAACTGCCTCAAAATCTACATACAAGTTCTTCATCAGCACAGTAAAGTACTCTGGAATTTCCACTCTGCTTGATGCTACTCTTTTTTTGTTATGATTCATACAATTGAATGCCTTGGCATAGCCAATAATACACAAGTAAGTATATTTCTGGTATTGTTTGTGTGAAACCCAAATCCATCAAACACCAGCAATGATATTCCTTGTCTCATGCCCTCTTGTGAATCTGGCCTAAAGTGCTGGCAGCTCCCTGTCAATGTACTTCTACAACTCTTGGATTATCTTTAGCAAAATTTTACTTGCTTGTCATATCAATGACATTGGTATATAATTTGACCATTCTGTTGAGTCACCTTTTGTTGCAATGGGCACACATGTAGATATTTTCCAGCCAGTTGTCCGAGTAGCTAGCTCTATTCCAAATATCTTGGCAGAGAAGGGAAAGTGCTTCCAGTGCTTCATAAACTTATTGAAACATTTCAGTTGGTATTCCATCAATTCCTGGAGTCCCACTTTTTTTTCTTTTCTTAAAGCTGTGCTCTCAGTACAGTGTGAGCTTCTTCCTTCAGCACCATTTGTTCTTGCTCATATTCGACCTCCTGAAATGGTAGAATGTCGACTAGTTCATTTTGGTGCAGTCACTCAGTGTATTCTTTCCATTTTCTTTTGACATTTCCTGCAGCATTCTATATTTTGCCCTTAGAACCTTTCACTGTTGAAATGTGAGGCTTCAGTTTTTTTCTTGAGTTCCTTCAGTTTCAGATATGCTGAACATGTCCTTCTTTTTTGGTTTTCTAAATTAGCTCTTTGCACATTACATGATAATATTTAACTGCGTCTTCTCAAGCTGTCCTTTGAAATAGTCTATTTAGCTCTTTGATTCTGATCCATAGTGACCCTGTAGAACAGGGTAGAATTACCCTGTAGTTTTCCAAGACTGGACATTTTTTCCTTCCTCAAAGTGACATCTGTACGTTTTAATAATTTTAAAAAGTCTTACAGCAGATTTTCCCAGTGCAATAGATCTTTTGATTTCTTTTTTTTTAAATCATTTTACTGGGAGCTCGTACAACTCTTATCACCATCTATCCATTCATCCATTGTGTCAAGTACATTTGTAAATCTGTTCCCATCATCATTTTCAAAGCATTTCTTCTCAATGACCTTTTGCTTTCTTTATGAATGGTGTTCTTGATGTCTGCTCATATCTCCGAAGGTCTTCTGTAATTAGTGTTAAATGCAGCAGATCTATTCGGGAGATGTTCTCAAAATTCAGGTGACAGAGACTCATATTTTGACCCTCCTGGTCGTATTTTATTTTTCTTCAGTTTGAACCTGAACTTACACTTGAGCAATTGATGGTTGTTCATAGTAGGACCCTGGAGTGGGTTTAGCTGCTGATATTGAGCTTCTCCATTATCTCTTCCCAATAATGTAATCAATTTGATTTCTGGGCATTTCATCTGTCCATGTGTATACTTAACATTTGTGTTGTAAAAAGATATTTTCTATGAAGGAGACATTGGCCTTGTGAAATATTATGATGCAGTCTCCAACTTTGTTTCTATCAGGACCATATTTCTGTCCATATAATATTTTCCAACCACTCTTCTTTGTGTTCAACTTCTACGTTCTAATTGCCATTATCGATAATTCCAGATTTCATATTTGATAAATTTCAAATGAAAGATGTTGGTAGAATTCTTGAATTTCTTCATCATTAACTTTGATGGTTGGTGAATAATTTGAATAATATTTGTATTGAATGGATTTCCTTGAAGGTGAATAGATATAATCCTGTCACAGACAGCCCCGTAGTGCAAGACACGTTTTGAAATGTCCTTTTCGATGATGAATGCCATGCCACTGTTCTGGATTATGCCACTTCTGGCACAGTGAACCATATGCTTTTCTTCTTCAAAATGGCCATGATCAGTCCATTTCAGCTCACTAAATCAATCTTTATGCGTTCCATTTTTGACTACTTCCAATTTTTCTGAATTCATATTTTACTCATTCCAAGCTTTGACTATGAGATCTCGGCAGATGTGTCTTCTTACCTTGCATGGTGCCCCATCAGCAAGTGAAGATCTCACAGGCTCCGTTCCCACAGGCGTTCCTCCATCCACATCATCATGGTCAGCTCTACTTGAGAAAACAGCTCGTCCTCGGTCACATTGGGAGTGCTTCCAACCCAAGGCCTCATCTCTTGCTCACAACATTTTTGTGTCCATCCATTAGCCCTTCAGAATCTGACCATTTTTCCCTATTATGCATATATTTTATTATTAAATACTTTTATTGGAAGCTTTTACATCTCTTATCACAATCCATACATTCATCTAGTGTGTCAAGCACATTTTCACATGTGCTGCCATCATCATTTTCAAAGCATTCTCTTCCCACTTGAGCCCTTAATATTAGCTCCCCATTGCTTCCCCCTCCCTCCCCCACCCACCCTACCTCACAAACCCTTGATAAGTTATAGATTATTATTTTCATACCTTACATCATCCTCCATCACCCCTCACACACTTTCCCATTGTTTGCAACACAGGGAATCCAGGATAGAAACCCCCCCAAGGTCAACAATGAGAGTAGAGATACCGGGCATAAGGTTTTTAGCAACTACTTCCTCTGAAGTGGGAAGCTGATTTCTACTTCCTAGTCTGTTCTTAGTCTGGAAGCTCCCCTGAAATCTGTTCACTTTGGGTGACCCTGTGACATTTGAAATACTAGCGACATAGCTTCCAGCATCTCAGCAACACAGAAATCACTACAGTGCCACAGACTGACAGACGAGCGTTGGCTCTGTTTTCCAGCAGGTAACATTTAACTTTTCCAGTGTTACACAACTCCCAGAGAGTGAGCCAAAAACAAACAAACAAAAAACCCACACCTGATGGTTAACCAGATTATTGTAATTATTAATATCTATGACCACATATTCCTACATGCAGACATAACAAAATTTGTGAGGATGGCACACCATCTAGCCACATTCTGTTCTGTTGTCCATTGCAATGAGTCAGAATCTACTCTCTGGCACCTAACAGCATCACCTTCCTACAAAATCAATCTATAGGCATAGAGCATCAGGAATGTAAGGCTACTGGAGAGTTTGATGTTTATCCTATGAAATTTACTCTTTAGTGTGATGAAGTATCTCTAGGTGGCACAAATAGTTAAGAACTGGAAAACTAGCTGAAAACTTGGTTGTTTGAGCACACTCAGAAGATCTCCAAAGGCAGACCTTCTGAATGACCACAGCCTTGTAAATACTGTGAAGCAGCTATTCTCTTCCTTCATGGACAACCCTGAGTCCGAATTCATTTGATGGCAACCAACAGGAAAGGCAGGCGCTTGAGCAAACTGCCCTGTGTCCTAGAGAGAACAGAAAACAGGACAACACAGCGCAGTATTCCTAGAACAGCCATTGCTTATTTGGACTTGAAGGTATTTCGTAAGTGAAGCGTCTCGGATGATTTATATTATTAAGGAAATTTTATTACAATGTGCAATTCTTTCAGTCTGACTCCCTGAATTAGCTTCACTGGTTTTGTTTCCATACACCTAAATTCATCCTTCAGCTGAAAGTAAGCATGAATCATTTCATCTCACAAGTTAATTAGCTTAGTTCCAAGCTATTGAAAATAGAGGCTGTGAGGTAGAAGTGTCTTTTAATCATATCTGTCTGAATAGATGAATTCCGAAAAGAACTAGAAATCACAAATCTCTGTGTGAATGGCTACAAAAATGGACCAATGCAACAAATGAAGACTCATTTTTACCCTGCAAAATCTTTTCCAACAATAGTGTAAATCAAGCATCTGCCTGTTTAAAAACCAGCAGGATTACCTAAAGAGATAAGCAGCAATCTTTTACCTCCCACAGTATCCTAATCACTAGAATTTTTATTTGGGCTTTCCAGCAATTGTATTAAATACATAGTCCTGGTAGTATTTAAAAAATGTAATCTGGTAGCCTTTTATTCGATTATGCTATAATTATATTCATTTTTCCTTTACAGATGAAATTATGAATAAAACATTTTCTCTTTTTGCTGTGGTGGATTTCAGAAAGGGCTTCACAGAAGAGGTAACAGCAAAGCAAAATATGAAAGATGAATTACAGGCAAATTCAAGTTTCTATAAGGTGGGTTTAACTCAGGAAATAGATGTTTCTACAAATAACCTAATCAGCAGTAGCTATCCTTCCCAAAACCCCAATCCAAAAGGATCTGAGAAGCACTGTGCCTGCCTAATGCTACATCATCCCCCCAATAGAGCTGATCAATAGGCTCTTATTTGCTCAGAACTCACAGAGTGGGTGAATGCGAAATAGGTGAATGGAGAACAAGAGGACTAGAGTTAAGAAGGGACGAGGTATTTTGTGAGGTAAATCACAAGGTACAGTAAAGATGTATTTTAGTTGACATTTTTCTCAGCTGCAAATGTCTGGTAATTAGCTCTTTAATATTCTCCAAAGCATTCATTTATATTTCTATTGACCTGAAGGCACTGTAAAATACTAAAGTATAGTCAACTCATCAAAGAGAAACTAAATAACATTCTGTGGAATTTAAACCATAGTAGGCCTTATTATATTTTAATTATTTAATAAGAAATAATCCATCTGATAAAAGACAGTTTTATTCAGACAGAGTCAAATTGGAGTTGACAGTCAGGGTTGCCTCAAACCATTGTCCATCAAACAAGTCACAGTTTTTCTGTGTCTCCGATCTGTCTTTTGTAACGTAGGCAGCTTATTTTACATGATCCTTTAGTTTCCACAGGAGCCTTAAACAATGCCATGAGTTAAAAGTTACATTATTGTAATGAAGCTTTGCAAAACTGTTATACAAAATATTATTTATCTGGACTAGTATGGCCACATTCACAACTCAGTTTTAAGGGTTAATGCCCTCCCCTCCCCAATGGGATCCGCAAAATACTCTGGGAAAATCAATGATTCTATAAGTTTGTTATATTTTCATTAAAAATCTTTAAAGATCATATCACAAATTTGAAATACTATTCTAAAATAAAAGAAAAATTGATGACAATGAAGAATATTAGAGATTAAAAAAAATAAGGCTTATCATTGTGTACTTTCCATGGATCAGGCACCTTCAAATGCTGTCCATGGATGCACTGTTAAATTTATAAAGAACACCATGATATAGGTCAATTAATGCCTTCATTTGCACGTGAGGAAATTGAATCATAGTAAGTCTAAGTAACTTGATAATATTGTATTGTTTTTAAAAAGGATAAAATTAAGATTTGAACAAGTATACTGATTTAGAGGAAAATAAGAATAAATCAGAAGGACCTTGTTTGCAACAATCATGTTTTATATATAATAATAAAAAACATGAACAACATAAGATAAATTGAACTTCACCAAAATATAATATGTATGTACTTCAAAGGGTACTTTGAAGAAAATTAAAAGACAATACACTGAATGAGGGAAAATAGGAAAGCATACAAGGGGGTACCCCCAAAACAAAAGAAAAAAAAAGAAATGCCTTTATCCAAGCTAAGTATGTCATTTTTAAAAAAAACAACCTTATCACCTTGACACTACTCTCCATTATACTTAATACATTTGTCATTCTGCACTTCCATCCTCGGAAACATTTTTCAAATGCATCTGTTTGGATGGCTGATGACACCTCCCTCGTTTGTTCTTCCCCTCTTCTACATTGTCAAATCACTGTCCTTTCATATCCCTCTTCATTTGTTGACACAAAAAGCAGGTTGCATGGAGCAAGATCAGGTGAGTAAAGTGTGTGGGGCAAGCGAGGCATGCTGTTTTTTGCCCAAAACTTGCACAGTGAGATGGCTGTGTGAACAGGTGCATAGTTGTGGTGGCAAAACCAGTCCCTCGACTGCCACAAATCAGGCCCTTTTTTGGTCACACACTGTTTGCAATCTTTTCAGAATCTCTAAAGAGAAAGTTCAATTAACAGTATAATCTGGTGGAACAAACTCTACATGCACTAATAGTCCATATTTTCATACATTCAGGAAGTTGATGGACATCCAAAAAAGGTTTGTCATAAATCAACATATCACCTTTTTGGAAATGAGAAAAGCATTCATACACTTGAGTTTTTTCCCATAATACTGTACTTGTAAGCTGTGTTCAACATCACAACAGTTTCTGTGGAATTTTTCCCAAGCAGGAAATGAAAATTAACAGCTGCATATAGTTCTCTTAAATTGGCTATCAAAAGAACAAGGTTTGAGTGAAACTGCTGTTATGAAAATTTTCACTGTGACCAGAAAGAACCTTCCCAGGCTGTGCCACTGGGTGCACTAACTCAGAGTGAGTGCTTGATGCTTGCCCAGCTGGAGAAATACTTATGGTGAAAACTCTGTCCAGTGGAGTTTTTATCCATTTGGGGGAGGGGGTAATTCCTTCGTATATCAAATAGAATTTTATAACCCAAACACGTAGTCATGCAATTACAAAAATACAACCATGTTAAAGTATGGTAAAGGACTTCCCTAGATATTTCATCCCAAAATATATAAATGATCAATAAGCACAAAGAAAGATGCTCCAGATCATTAGCCACTAGTGAAATGCAAATCAAAACGTAAAAGAGCTATAATATCACATTGACTTTTTTTTGAAAGGGAAAATAAATGCTCTGAAAATGTGGAGAAATTAGAACCCTTGTGCAATGAGGTAAGAATGTGGTTGCCATTGTGGAAAATAATTGGGAAAGGGTTCAAAAGGTTAAATGCAGGATCATTATGTAATTCAGTAACTCCCCTGCTAGTGACAGAGTCAAAAGACTTGAAAGCCAGATTCAAACATATGTTTCTACAGCAATGTTCATAGCACTGTTATTCATGATAGCTCAAAGGTAGGAAAAACCATCAACAAATAAATGGACGAATACAATGTGATGTATGTGATAATAATTTATTTTACAAGCTCTTCCAGAACTTAGAAAAAGACAGTAAACTCCCAAACACATTCTATGAAACTATTCTATGAAACTAGTATAAAAACTGCTACCAAAACCCGGCAAGGTCTGACAAGAATAGAGAACTACAGGTTGATACCTCCAATGAATAGATGCAAAAACCCTTAACAAAATCTTGGCCAAAAGAATACAAAAATATATTAAAAGAATAATTCATCATGACAAAGTGGCATACCTACCAGGGATGCAGGGATGGTTCAACATTTGAAAATCTATCAACATCTACTACATTGACAAGAAGAAGGACAATAATGACATGACAATATCAATAGATGCAGAAAAAGCATTTGACAGCATTCAACACCTGGTCATAATTAAGAGGCTCAAGAAGATAGGATTGGAAGGAAATCACCTCAATATAATTAAAGCTACCAATGAAAATCCAGCAGCCTGCATTATAATCAAAGGACAAAGGATGAAAACATTCCCACTTACAAAGGGAACAAGATAAGGATTCCCCTGTCCCCATTTATTCAACATTGTCCTAGAGGTCCTGGTTATTAATTTAAGGCAATGGATATTAATTTAATATCAAATACATATGTATGAAGAAATAAGAAGTGAATATGTATGAAAATCCAGAAATAAAAACAGAAGAATTAACACCACTTCAAACCCAGGGACAGGGGAAAAATAAGTGATCCAAATTGGTGGTGAGGTGGGTGTGGGAGGCATGGAAGGCATGGATCAAGGGTAATGTAACAAAGAGGAATTGCTGAAACCCTGGTGGGGACTGAGCATGATACTGGGACAGGAGGAAAGTCAAGGGAAATAGAGGAAAGAGCTGGGAAACAAAGGGCATTTATAGAGGTCTAGATAAAGACATATACATATGCAAATATATTTATATATGAGGATGGGGAAATAGATCTATGTGCCTACATTTATAGGTTTCGTATTAAGGTAGCATAAACACATTGGGCTCCCACTCAAGTACTCCTTCAATGCAAGAATACGTTCTTCTATTATATTGGTATTCTATGATGCTCACCTTCTGGACACAACTGCCAAAGACAAAGCAGGTGAATAAGCAAATGTGGTGAAGAAAGCTGATGGTGCCTGGCTATCAAAAGATATAGCTTCTGGGTTCTTAAAAGCTTGAAGGTAAACAAGTGGCCATCTAGCTCAGAAACAACAAAGCCCACAGGGAAGAAGCACACCAGACTATGTGATCACGAGGTGTCGAAGGAATCAGGTATAAGGCATCATCAGAAATAAAAACCTTACCATAGTGAATGATGGGGGGAGTGTGGAGTGGAGACCCAAAGCCCATTTGAAGGCCACTGGAGATCCCCTTGCAGAGAGGTCTCAGGGAGGATAAGAGTCAGTCAGGGTGTGATGTGGCAACGATGAAAAATACAACTTTCTTCTAGTTCCTAAAAGATTCCTCCCCACCCCCACTATCATGATCCAAATTCTACCTTGCAAGTCTGGCTAGACCAGAAGATATACACTGGTACAGATAGGAACTGGAAACACAGGGATTCCAGGGCGGATGATCCCTTCAGGCCAGTGGTGTGAGTGGCGATACTGGGAGCATAGAGGGAGAGTGGGTTGGAAAGAGGAAACCGATTACAAGGATCTATATGTAATCTCCTCCCTGGGGGACAGAAAAGTGGGTGAAGGTAGACGTCAGACAGGTCAAGATATGAGAAAATAATAATTAATAAATTATCAAGGGCTCATGAGAGAGGGGGAAGGGGGGAGGGAGGGGAAAAATGAGGACCTGATGCTGTGGGCTTAAGTAGAGAGCAAATGTTTTGAGAATGACATGGGCAATGAATGTACAAATGTGATTTACATAACTGACGTATGTATGGATTGTGATGAGTCATATGTGCCCCTAACAAAACGATTAAAAAAAAAAAGAACCCAATTTGATTTCTGGAAGATACTATTAAAAAAATAAATATTGGAGCTTCTATTGGCCTACATCTAACATTTCCAGGGTTTGGGGTATCATTACAAGGAAGCCCCTATACTACATAACTCTAAATGTTTACAAGTTTTAAGGCTGGTTAAAAAATCTGTTAAATAAAATAAGTTCTATTCCCTCGTCATAGCAAATAGACCTTCTTATTTTATTTATATTCAGGCTTGATCAGCATAACAGCTGGACATAATTGATTTCTTGAACTCCTCTAAGTTCCAGGCCAGAGCAGGGTATGTGAAGGATCACAACCACTTGATGTCAATACAGCATTATAAGAAATCATGCTCACATTCATGCAGACATCCAACCCACATCACCATGTTCCCTACATGGAGACATGCACTGCCATGTTCTGTGGTGTGGTCTGTCCACATCTGAAGTCTACGTGCATCCACAACCGGCAGTCACTCCTTGGGCCCATCGGGTCTAGATAAGTAGAAAGCAGCACTGAAGTCTGCTCTTAGGAAGATGGACCTGACGAATGGACTTGAATAGGCCCCAGATACTGGGAGGGTAGAGGGAGAGTGTGTTGGAAAGAGGGAACCGGTTACAAGGAACTATATGTGACCTCCTCCCTTGGAGACAGACAACAGAAAAGAGGGTGAAGGGAGACATTGGACAGGGCAAGATATGACAAAATAATAATTTATAAATTATCAAGGGCTCATGAGGGAGGAGGGAGCCAGGAGGGAGGGGAAAAGTGAGGACCTAATGCCGGGGGTTTAAGTGGAGAGGAAATGTTTTGAGAATGATGAGGGCAATGAATATACAAATGTGCTTTACACAATTGATGTATGTATGGATTGTGATAAGAATTGTATGAGCCCCTAATAAAACGATTAAAAAAAAAACCCAGCAGAATATAGACAACTGATCTTTGATAAGGTCCCTGCCAGAAATCAAATGGGAAGCAGATGCCCTTTTTAACAAATGGTGCTGGCCAAACTGGAAATCAACCTGCAGAAGAACGAACCAAGACCTTTACCTCACCCCATACACGAGGACAAATTCAAGGTGGATCACAGACCTCGAGGTAAATCCAAACTATCAGGATCATCAATGAAAAAATTGGGACAAAGTTAAGAACCTTATCTCAGGGAATCCATGGGCTATCAGCAATAATGAAGGATACTCACCCAGAAGAAGGGAACATAGAGTGTGATACATATTAAAATAAAATACTTGTGTGCATCAAAAGACTTCATCAAGAGAGTAGCAAGACCCGACAGATTGGGAAAAGACACTTAGTAATGATGTATCAGACAAAGCTCTTATTACTACAACCTACAGGACCCTGCAACCTTACAATAAGAAAAAAAGTATTTGCCCACAGAGGAGGTGGGCAAATCTACTTAACGGAAGATTGACAAAGGAGGAAACCCGAATGGTCAATAAATAGATGAGAAAAATTTTCCCATCATTAGCCATCCAGGAAATACAAATTGAAACAACAATGAGATACCACCGAAAACCCACAAGGCTGGTTCAATTAAAAACAATAGCAACAACAACAACAACAAAAGAAACCGGAAAGCAACAAATATTGTAGGGAGTGTGATGAGATAGGAACTCTCATTCACTGCTGGTGGTCTTGTAGAAGCACACAGCCACTGTGGCAAAGGACTTGGCAATATTTAAAACAGAAAAAAATTGAGTTACCTTATGATCCAGCGATTCCACTACTGAGCATATATCCAGAAGAAATTAAAAAACAGGCCAGGATCAGAAATTTGTGATTCAATGTTCATTGCTGCACAGTTCACAATCGCAAAGAATTGAAAACTGCCTAAATTTCCATCAATAGACAAATGGATTAAAAACTCTGGTGTATACCCATAATGGAGTACTACACATCCCTAAAAAACAGTGATTAAACCACAAAATACCTTGTCTCATAGAAAGAGTTGGGGGACATTATGCTGAGTGAAGTTGGCCAAACACAAAAGGACAAGTACAACACAAGTCCACTGACGTAAGTTCAACCAGCAGAACAGGCACAGGGGAAAATGTACATGTCGCACACTTTCCGGGCTGAGGACCAGATACTGGTAAGAGTGAGTGAGACCAAACATAATGATGCACATGTCATCAAAAATAAATAAATAAAATTTAAAAGCGAAAAAGATGCAAATAGCACCTGCATGGAAAGACATCCCACCTCCCGCCCC
>NW_022107432.1:5839784-5927719 GCF_000313985.2 Echinops telfairi | reverse complement strand
TTAGTGGAGGAAGAAAAAAGATGGCCATGGGGGGACAGAGCACTAATCCACTCAAGGGGAGGGTGTTGTTTATGTCCCCACAGGAAAGAGAGAGAGAAAGTAGAGCTCTTTCCATTGTGGCAAACCTTGAAGATGCTATTCTTGCTCAGAACAGCCCATTCACAGAGAGGACTGAAGGCTGCAGGGAAGGCCGCAGCTCATGATGTCCCCTCTCTGGGCAACAGTGCTACAGAGGACAGCACTGAAGATACAGTTCAGGGAGTGTGGGTGATCTGACCTGCCCAATGGGGGAAACCAAGGGAGTGCAACCCCAGCATCAGGAGCAAAGCCACGAAGCCCCAGAGGAAGCCCAATTGCAGACTACTGATTTAGAGGGCAGCCCTTGGCTGAACTGGTTGGGGTGATTCACAAGGGGGACACACTGAAAACCTAAAAGGTATAACTGGGTGAGGGAGGCGCACTAGGCTGCTCCATCCATGACTGCAGGAAGAGTGGTAGGGACGTGTAGGATGTGCATCTTTCAGACACAAATGCTGAGGACTGAAAGGGTATAAGTGCTGTTAGGTATGTGAGTCCTGGGGTACTGGGTTCCTGAAAGAAAAGGGGATCGGACCAATGGATTATAACAGGGCCTGCTCGCTATTTAACAGAAGGATACTTATCTACTCTGGGTCAGGACAACAGTTAGACTTTTTTTTTCCCCCTTTTGGTGTCTATATAATATAGACAGGATAAACAATCCCAAGAAGGATGTGGGGGGAGGGGAGCGAGGAGCCAATAGCAACAGGGACAGAAGACTAGCAAAGGATTGAAAATTGACAGTGAGGAGGATGTAGTGTTCATGGTTGTGTTTGATCAATTGAAATGTATTTGAGAAGAATTACTGAGAGGTGAATGATGGGTAAACATGATAGTGGGGCATGAGAAAAGAAAAAGAAGAAAGAACAAGAGATTAAAAATTATATATATGTGTGTGTAACTATAGATATGTATATATGTAAATATATATAGGTGTATTTGTCTATATATATACACATATATATTTACACAATAAGGAAATAGGTGGACTTTGGCCTCTACTTAATCTTCCCTCAGTAAAAGAATGTTTATTTTCTAATAATGTGGCAATGCATCATATTCACCTTCCTGACACAATCACCGAAGACAAAATGAGTGTTCAAGCAAATGTGGTGAAGAAAGCTGAGAGTACCTGGCTATTAAAAGAAATAGGGTTTGGGGTCACAAAGGCTTGTAGTTAGACAATAGGCCATCCAACAGGGAAGCAACAAAGCCCAAATGGAAAAAGCACACCAGCCTGTGTGATCATGAGATGTCAATGGGAACAGGTATCATTAGAAGACAAGTAGTCAAATTGACGTGAAGAAGCATAGTCAAAGTGTAGACCCCAAACCCACTTGTAAGATAATTAGACAGTTCCTCACAAAGGGCCACACAGAAGGTTGATGTATCCAAGATGCAGTACAGCACTGATGAAACACGAAACTATCCTCTAGTTCTTTAGTATTTCCTCCCCTTAATATTATGGTCATAATTTTACCTCATTAATCTTGTTAGACCTGTGTATGTTCATTTGTATAATTAAGATCATTCAATACATGAAATCCAAGATAGATAAAACCTTCAGAAATAGTAATGGGAGTAACAACTCCCTGAAAGTTAGGGGTGAGGGGGAACCGATAGCAATGTGGACTGTATAACCCCACTCAAGGGGAATGAATAACATAGTTGTAGGTGAGTGGATACATTGGATTGTATAAAGTACAGCAAAATAATATTGTTATTATCATTTTTATAACAGTATATAATATAATAATACGGGTACCTGGTTGGTAGGGTGAGGAAGGGATAAAGGGGAGCTGATATCAAAGAGCTCAAGAAGACAGAAATGTTTTGGAAAATGATGGTGGCAGCAATTGTACAATTATGCTTGATCTAATCGAATAATGGATTGCTATAATATCTGTAAGAGCTGCCAATTAAATGATTTTTTAAAATGAACTAACACTAGTCTAGTCCTAAGGAGTTGAAGATTAAAGATATCTCTAATAGCTAATACTTTCAATATGCTATTCTGCTCCACTCTCCCCCAACCTCACCCCCAACTCATCCCCTTAATACATTCCCGCACATTCCTGGGGCCTGTGATTCACTGTGATATCCCACAGAGACTCACAAAACTTTAAGTACATGTTTCATGTGCTTACGAGGGCTGTTCAATCCCACATCCAAGTCAGGTAAAAGTGAGCCAAATGCAGGGTGCAGAGCCTGAAGCCAAAAATCTAAACAAGTCTTGCTTCTATCAAAGCTCTATCAGGAAAATAGAGGTGTGGTTTTGATAGAGGTGTGTTTTTCTGTTTTTGTTTTTTATTTTTAGGGCATTATACCCCCAAGGAAAACAGAGATGTCTTAAAGATGCTTGCAAGGAAACAAAAGATGTGACTGGTTTCCCACTCTCTACTAAAGTCAGGACTTCACTCCACCCTCATCTTGTCCATTCACACTGTGGCTGTCACACTGGGATCAGATCGTGATGGACTGTGAAGGGTTTCCTTCTGTTATGCATAGGGTTGCTATAGGTCTGAACCAACCTCAGGACACCCAACAACAACAATCCTGTCCATTGGTATAGTAGAGAACACCTTCCACAATGGGATTATCGCCACAGGCAGCGTGTCCAGATTACCTTACATAAGGATTTATGGCCAGTAGGGCCATATTAATTGACTACCACTCAGTGGATAGTCACAATAAAGGAGGCCTGATGGTGCATCAGGTAAACAACCAGTAGGTACCCAAAAGTCAGCAGATTGAACCCCTCGGTGCACTGTAGCACAGGAATGTGGAAATCTATTTCTATGAAAATGTTACTGTTGGAAACTCTATGGGACAGTTTTCTTCCTTCCTGTAGGGTTGCTATGAGTCAGAATCAACTCAATGACAATGAGGTTGATTTTTGTTTTTGTTTTTGATAGATACAAGGAATAAAATTTAGCCCAAAAAAGAAATAAAATCCTAATAAATTTTAGTACATCATGGAGAGTAAAATCAACCAGACACAAAAGACAAATATATCTAAATATCTAGAATAAGTTACTGTGTAATTATGAAAGTAGAAGAGTGGTTAGCAGGGGAAAGGGATAGGACAATAGGGCTTTTTAACTTATCATCAGAAAAAAATCTGGAAACACCACAAAAACTTCCAACAAGCTTTAAAAAAGCAAAACAAACATCATTTAAGGAATATTAGAAATGCAAAGAAAGGATTTAATTAACATTTTTTCACCGCAATGCTTAGATCTTTGTTTCTGAATAATATTACCATCTCTCCCTTCTTCCCAAAAGAGGAACAAATACTTCATGGAAAAACAATTTATTCTAGAGCTGAGGTAAGGCATATATACGAATATATATGATGCATATACATGAATATATGTATATATGAATATATGTGATGTATCTTGTGTTAGTCCAGGTAGAGAAGAGAAACAAATCCAGGGAGACTGATATGTAACTAAGAAAAAGCTTTATATAAAGAGTAATTGTATATTAAGAAAACTACCCAGCCCAGTCCAGATCAAGTAAATAAGTCCAATATTAGCCCATGTGTTCAATACCAATTTATAAAGTCCTCTTCAGACTCACAAAACACATGCAATGACGCCAAATGAAGATCACAGACCAGTGGGTGGGAAATCTTGTGGATCCAAGGGTGGTGTAAGCATCTCCGCACTGGCAGGGGTCTCTGTGTGGCCCCTCCAGATCAGGGCACAGTGAAGCTCCATGTGTCTTGCCAGCTGCAATGCAATGAGCAGAGCGAGAGTCTCCCGCCCCCAAGGAGGAAGACTGCCAGCTGCAATGTAATGAGCAGAGCGAGAGTCTCCCACCCCCAAGGAGGAAGACTGCCAGCTGCAATGCAATGAGCAGAGCGAGAGTCTCCCGCCCCCAAGGAGGAAGACTGAAGTTTCCAGAATCCTCAGGAGAAGGCCATGCTCGCAAAGAGGCCTCACTGGTTATGACCTAAATGGCAGGCTAGACTCCACCCCTTCATTCTTAATCCTTTCAAATTAACAAAGGATTATATAATTACCACATACCTGCCAAGAAAGTACCTCCCAGGAAAAAAGTAAAACAAAAGTAAACAGGAATAAAATATGCCCATGAGATACAGAAACAAACCTGAAAGAGCTTTAACTAGTAACAGAACAACTTTCTAGTATAATAAACAACAATATTAAAGTAAATTCCAATGATAAAATAAATATAAAATACTAATACAAGTAAATTATTATGTAAAAACAGTGGTGCTGAGGGACAAATATTTTTCAAGTTAATCAATGTAAAAAATGAGGGAAAGAAAATTACAATTAGAATAATAAGAGTTTTGATGTATTTGAATGTATTTGAATTCTGATGTTCAACAAGAGTACAGAATGTGCCATGTACTTTAGATATGTTATCAGGAAGGATTAGTCCCTGGAGAAGTAGAGGACCATGCTTGGGAAAGTAGAAGGTCAGCAAAAAAGGGACAGGTTGAGAGACAATTGATAAGCTGTTGTTATTAGGTGATGTCAGGTTAATTCTAACTCATTGTAAACCTGTACACAACAGAACAAAACTCCACTCAAGTACTCCCTCAGTGCAAGAACACTTTGTTCTATTAAATTGACTTTCCACGATGCACACCTTCCCTACACGATCGCTGAAGACAAATGTGTGCATAAGCAAATGTGGTGAAGAAAGCTGATGGTTTCCAGCTATCAAAAGATATAGCATCTGGGGTCTTAAAGGCATGCAGGTAAACAAGCAGCCATCTAGCTCAGAAGCAACAAAGCCCACATGGAAGAAGCACACCAGCCTGTGTGATGACGAGGTGTAGAAGGGACCAGGTATTAGGCATCAAAGAACAAAAAAATCATATCAGTGGGTGCCCACCTTTCTGATATGATCACTGAAGACAAATGGGTGCATAAGCAAATGTGGTGAAGAAAGCTGATGGTGCTCAGCTATCAAAACATATAATGTCTGGGGTCTTAAAGGCTTGAAGATAAACAAGTGGCCATCTAGTTCAGAAGCAACAAAGCCCACATGGAAGAAGAAAACCAGCCTGTGTGACCACGAGGTGTTGAAGGGATCAGGTATCAGACATCAAAGGGCAAAAAATCATATCATTGTAAATGAGGGTGAGTGCAGAGTGGAGACCCAAAGCCCTTCTGTAGGCAACTGGACATCCCTTTACTGAAGAGTGGTGAAAAGGAGAAGAGCCAGTCAGGGTGCAGGGTAGCAACAATAAAACATACAACTTTCCTCTAGTTCTTAAATGCTTCCCTCCCCTCCCCCACTATCATGATCCCAATTCTAACTTACAAATCTGGCTACACCAGAAGATGTACCCAAGTTGGTACAGATAGGAACTGGAAACACAGGGACTCCAGGACGGATGATCCCTTCAGCACCAGTGGTGAGAGTGGCGATACCAGAAGGGTGGTGGGAAAGTAGGGTAGAAAGGGGAAACCAATTACAATGATCTACATATAACTTCCTCCTTGGGTGATGGACAACAGAGAAGTTGGTTGAAGGGAGACATCAGACAGTATAAGATATGACAAAACAATAATACTTTATAAAGTATCAAGAGTTCATGAGGGAGGGGGGACAAATGAGGAGCTGATATCAAGGGCTCAGGTAGAAAGCAAATGTTTTGAGAATGATGATGGCAACAAATGTACAAATGTGCTTGACACAATGGATGTATGTATGGATCATGATAAGAGTTGTACGAGCCCCCAATAAAATGATTTAATAAAAAATTAAAAAATTTAAAAAAACAATTAAAGCAAAAATGTGCCATAGTAGGGATCCAGTTTTGCACTTAAGAATCCAGCCAAGAAAGTGTTCTAAGATTGGTTGTGGTGATGGTTATACAACTCTTCTTGATATGATCGAACAACTGAATTGTGTGATATGTGGATTAAGTGCCAATAAAACTGTTTAAAAAAACAACTACCCAATCCTGTGCCTCGGCACCATCATTGTCATGTTGGAGCCCATTGTGGCAGTCCCTGTGTCCATGCACCACAGTGATTCTGATGATGGCTGAGGACCACGTGGTGCTTCCTGCTTTTTACATGGCGCCACGACAAGTTGAAACTGACCAGATGGCAGCTAATAACAATATAAAATATAAGGAAGCTGAGTAAAGAGAAACACCCTGTGATTTTTGTAACTCCTCTACAAATGTAAAATTGTTTCAAAATAAGAAAAGCTTAACATTCATAATATCAAAATTTTGAAATATAATTAATTTAAGACTCTATATAGCTCAAAAATTTGTCAGCTTAATTACATATGGGATTAATTGAGGGCTTATTCAAGTAAATAATTCGTTCAAGCTCATGGAGTGTATTCGTAATAGAGGACATTTTTACTGAAGATGAAAGGCTTCTAGCTGAAAGAGTAAAGAAGCTTTCCTTTGAAATGTGGGCACTAGTAACTAATAATGCAATGATGTGGCAACACATCAGAAAATCTCACCCCCAAATTATTTTCAAGTATTTAGTAGTTTCCTAAAGGATTGTGGATGTCATACTCAACCCAGAGTGCTATTTAAAATTCAGCATAGTTTAATTTCAAGACTTTAAAATATGTTGTTAAATTTTACATTTATCTACCACAAGACATAGAAGATTTATGGATAATTTCAAAGGAAATGGACCTTAGAATTGAGGGAATGAATTCATGCTGAACTGTTTGATTAAAGTGAGAAAAGGACTAACTACTCATTCATTGTTAAAATTCCGAAAAGGTTTCAAACGGCTAGTAAATTATTCAGAATGGATTAAAGTAGCCTGGTTCTTCATTGAACAAGTCAAAAAACTATTTCCTTTAAGAACAATTCTGATTGAATGCCACAATTTAATTTTATTTATGTTTTCATGTTTTATGATCGATATTTTCATAGTCTTAAGGTCTAGGTATTGTAATTTGAATGAAAGAGACCATCAAAAGAAAGATTGGGGGAAAAAAGAAAGATTGGGTGATTATTTTTCTGTAATAAAGAAAATTTTAAAGTCATAGTACGATACTTAGAGATTAATCTGTATACAGAAATGATGGAAATGCTTCCTGTCAAGGTACTGTTTTCACAAATTATTTGTAAATATATTAGTCAAAATAAGCAACTAGTCCTGTTTAGCGAATTAGAAATACTTCAAAACTATGAACACTTTAGATCTATACACATTTACAAAATATTATATTTCTTTAACTTTTTAGCTTTCTTTAAAACTGCTGATTTCTACTATAATATATAACAAATCTTTGATATAAATCATTTTGCTAAATTATTTGTGTTTCCTTTTTCCTTTTCATTTGCCTCTAACACACCAATCAAAATCCTTAAGGATAGTGTCATTAAGTATTGATCCTGAAGTCAGAGAAAATATTTGTTTAGCTTTAATTATAAAAGTAACCATGGCTATTTCCACCCCAGCTTCCCTATTATGCTGCAATAGTTGTACAGCATCTCATTTGTCTTGACTGATTGACCTGGGATTTTAAGTTTTTATATCGTGCATGTCTTATATTGTTCATCATCTAGAAAGAAGAAATCTTCTGTGCTGTTATTGACTCATTATCAATGCAAGGGCTCAGAGCTTTAAATTTGGTATATTTTCCTTTTAAAACCATTCCCATTGACTGTACAGCGATTCATTACTTGTTTAGGATATGACCTTAGGTCAGTTATTATGAGAGCAGAGATTATAAACTCAACGATGTACAGTGGCCTGTTTTTGTGGTTGTTAGATGCCGTCAACCCAGCTCTGACGCTTCGGGACTCTGTGCCCAACAGAAAGAAGCACAGCCACGCCCTCACAGCTGTCTGTCAACTTGAGCTCACTGCTGCAGCCGCTGGGTCAGTCTATCTTACAGAGGGCCTTCTTCTTCACTGGCCCCCTACTTTACCAAGCCTGAAATCCTCTCCTGATGCTGTATCCAAAGGATGAGAAATACAATCTCATCATCCTCCCTTCTAGGGAGCATTGTGGCTGTCCCTCTTCTAAGACAGATGTGTTTGTCCTTTTGATAGCCCATGGTACTTTCAATATTCTTCCCCAAGATCGTAATTCGAATATATCAGTGCTCTACAGTCTTGTTTATTCGTTGTCCAGCGAATATGAAGCAATTGAAAATAGCATGACTTGGGTTAAATATACACACGTTAGTCCTCAAGGTGGCAGTGGCCCAGCAAGTAACATAAATAAATAAAGTAGACCCGTAGGGGATCCATTGAATACATTCCCTTCTACATAAGGCAGTGCTACTTAGCTATAGTTGATCATAACCCTGCAGGAAGACTGAGGTCCCAGTTGGCAGAGGTTCCACTTTGTCAGACTGTAGAGTGCTGAAGTGGACCATAAGGTCAGCAGTTCAAACCACCAGCCACTTTTTAGGAGAAAAAATGAGACTTTTTATTTCTGCTAATATTGAAAATCTTGGAAATACACAGTGGCGGTTCTACGCTATCCTATAAGGCTGTAATGACTTAGAAACCACTCATTGGCAGTGAGTTTGGAGTATATTAAGGCATCAAATGGTATTTTTACTTAAATTCTCTTGAGTTTTTTTTAATGCTGTCTCAGTATTTTAATAAACCTGCTTAACCCAAACTATCAACAGTTTGAGTTTACTGATAATTCATGATTTTTTATAGCAATTCTGCTAATATACAGAAAGTTGAATCTACAAAATCTCCCTCAAAGCCATCAAAAGTTCAAATAAAAAGGAGTTTGCTGTTGGTTCCTGTTAGCTACCATCAGTCAATTCTAACGCATGGCAACGCTATGTGCATAGCACAAAGCCCCCTCCCGTCCTGCAGCATGCTCAACGTTGTTTCTAGCTTTTAGTCCATTGTTGTAGCCACTCTGCCAATTCATCTCGGTGAGGGTCTTCCTCGTTCACTAACCCTCTACTTTGCCAAGTGTAATGCCAGTTTTCATGAAATAGATTTCTGCTAAAGGTAGACAATTCAAAAGAATAATTTATGAAAATGTGTGAATTGATGACACCTATTATACTATGTTCCAGACTGTGCTTCTCAGAGCACTGGAATTCAGGGAAATGTGAACAAATGTCAAAGGATATAAATCTTGAAACATACCTTTGTGGATACTGTTTAATTAAACTTAATTTAATACTACACAGCTTCTTAGAATCTTTAGTATGCTAGTATTATAATATTTTCCTTAAATTCTCAAGAGCCATATTGGTAGAAAGACAAAAATACAAATAATGCATGAGAGGGAGAAGACCATTATGATGGTATCACCTTAGCACCTTAGTGAGATTTGTTTTTCAGTGTCCTCTGTTGGGTTTCCCAGATGTGGCGCGCAGGAGGAGTGATGTACAGTGATAATAACTGATTACAAGGTAATAAGGGAATGCAGGGGTGGGGGGATGTGCGATAGTGAGGGAAAGGGGATTTCAGGAGTAAATCATGAAGGTGGGAGCTGGGAGGGAGCAGTAGAACTGATTGTGATTACTCAACTCATTTTATAGGCAATTTAACCCTTGGGGATGGGGGGCATGCTCTAAGATAGATGTGGTGCTTATTGTATAATTCCCCTTGATATGATTGAATGATTGAACTACTCAATTAAATGATATATAAATTGTCTGCCAATACAAATGTTGAAGAAAATCTCGAGTCATTTAAATTGAAACACCACTCAAAAGATGCTTCATTTTAGTTTACAAAATATGGTCAACCACAATGAGAATTATAGGTAGACCAGAAAGAAAACCACAAGTTTTCCTTATAGGCATATCAGAAATTAGAATGTTTGAACAAGATAAATTATATAAAAAACAACTGCACTTCAACAATGTCATTGTTTCTATATGATCAATTTTGGTTTACTTATTCTCAGATCAGCTTGTTTTGAAGTTGTAAGGCAAGCAGTCTTTGATTTAAAAGTTAGGCACATTCTCACCTGGTTCCTGAGAACAGCCAAGCAGGTATGTGCCCGGTGAAGGCAACTCCTAGTGGGAAGCTTGTGCTCGGGAGGCTGTGATGTGCATACTAGCCATCGGTCATCAAGAGCACATTGCATCAGCTTTCTCACCTGTTCCTTGTTGGACTAAAACTCTCTCTCTTGGACAAGGTACAGAAAGAATGATTTATTAAGCAAGAAAGACAAGATGTTTTCTCATTTATTTTGGACAGGCTACCAGGAGGCACCAGTCCCTGGAGAAGGACATCGAGCTTTGTAAGGTAAAGGGCTTGGGGGAATAAGAAGAAGATCCTCATGTGATGGATTGACACAATGGCTGCAAAAAATGAGCTCACACATAGCAAGAATTGTGTGAATATTGAAGGCCTGACACATGTTTCATCCCACTGTACATAGGGTAGAATGCAACGTATCAAACCTAAAGGCAAAGATATATAGAAGGGGCCTATATCCAACCGGGTGCTTTTCAGTGACCACCTAGTGATCTAAAAAAATCATTTTGTTAGCCTAAATTTGGGGCTTAAACCAACATGTAAAGGTTTAAACCTGAAGGAAAAAGAAGAGAAACAGAAAAAAATCTAGTCTTTGTTTAACTTGATGATATTTGAAATCTACAAAGCAGCATGTAACATATATTAAGAATTCTACTTTTCTTCAATATGAAGAAGTTTTGCTAAAACAACAAAAGCAGAATTAACAGGCTCTTGGGAAATAAGCGTGTCCTGGTGATACATGCAGTCAGCGCTCTCTAGACAAATTCACCTTGCTACTTACTGCTTCTTGTGAAGTGGAGACAAAGACCGCTTCTTCAAAGTTACTAAATTTTCCTTTTAATCATTCATAAACTATATTGAAGAAGAATAGTCTACATTTAAATTGTTATGTTTAAATATACACACAGTAACACACAAACATGCAAACAGACAAATTTCATCAGCATCAGATCATGCACCCACCATATTAAAGTTACCATTGCCTTGAATTTTATAAATAGCAAAGATATTTTTTCTAAGCAAAGATATGCAAGTTAAATCATGGTTGTGACCCAAATTATTGCCTTTTAATTCTCTTCATTCATTATCCTCATCCATTCTCCCAGGTTCACATTAGTTCAGTCTCTGAAAGTCAATTAGTTATTTTGAAATTACAATATACGTGAAAACTCTCAAAAAAATAAAATTGAAGTTAAGTCAAATATCTTTCACAGAAATTACCTTTAAAATCCAATACTGTTTGCTGAAAGCAGGGAAACACTTGGTGTGAGTATTGCTTCGTGAGGATTGTTTGAGGGACAGCAAAGCACAGCTTAAACACATACACACACTCAAACAGTTACTAAATTCAATTTAATTTTCCAAATTATGCTTAGATTCACAAAAGGTTAAGTAGTTTTTATCACATATCTGATCCATAAAAGCAACGACAAAAATCTATGAGTTTAAAAAAAAGAAAGAAAACATCTTAAAAAAATAAAATATTGCTTCTGTGTAATTAACATTGCAGCAAAATGAAGGACCATATAAGCATAACTGTTTAACATAGAAAAAATGATTAAACTGGCATATATAGTTCAAGGGTTAACCTTAATTAGGAAGACTGTATGAATGTAATTCATTTTTCTAAGTTTATTAAGTCTTAAATGAAACAAAGTTAAGACAAAGACACATCGTGTGGAGGAGGGAGACCATTGGTGTGAGACCCCAATGACATCCAAGGATTCATAGCTATGCAGCCACTTTCATAACGCATGGGGCACAAGGGGAACTGTCACAAAGTCATGATCATGGCACATCAATACATCACAGCTGCAGGTGGGACTACACTAATGAGAGAGAACCGACTGGGACACGTATATTTTGTTTGAAGAGCTTACAGGATGGGTCCAGGGTCTTCAGAACAACAAAGGCCTGACATGATACTGATATCAGTATGCCAGTGATTGGATAGGGCAGTGTGTGACTGACCCCCAATACTGTAATCAAGGATACACCCAGGCAAATCCCCAAGGTAGACAGACCAACCCTCTCTGGGCTGGCTGAATGTGGATGGAGGTACATGAATGTAATTCTTTCCATATTCATGTCATTATTTATCCAAAATGTGTTTACGTTTGTTTTTTGTGCTTTCCCATGACGAGATTCCAGCAGTCATTCTGACTCAGCGTGGCCCGATGTAAAGTAGAAGGAATCACTGCCCTCTCCTTACAACTGTTGGGTGTGAGCACATGGTTGCAGCCGCCGTGTCACTCTAGACGCACACTTTATACCTTCCATATTTGGAATACTGGTTGTTTGCAGCTATTTCTTGCCCTTTTGCGTGGTGCCTCATCAGCAAGTAAAGGCTCCTAAAGCTTTGCTCCATTCATGTTAGTCAGGTTGACTCTAAGGGGAGGAGATAGCTTTTCCTATGTGCTTGATCTGTTTCTTGTTTCTAAGTAGCCATCGTTACTAAGACTCAACTTTCTTGTTGGAGAACTGTTTCTCAAAGCAAATAATGTTCATCTATAACTACAAAAATACTGAGATAGCTGTGAGTACCCTGCTTCACTAAATAGGCTCTTTTAAGCATGAGCAATTATCACCTTAGATGTTTACGTCTATTATACTGAAGCTACACTGAAAGTTAAAATACAAGGCACCAAGAATTGTCTGGATATCAATTTTAACGTTTCAAACAACAGATGCAGCACTGGAAGCATTCACTGTCAAAAAACAAAAACAAACAAACAAAAGGAAGATATCTACTTGGCCAACCAACAGGAAGAGATCCATATTTATGCCCATTCTGAGGAAGGTGGCCCAACAGAATGTGGTCACGGTTGAACTATATTATAATTATAATATTCAAGTTAAATTTTGCTGGAGATAATTGGGGAAAAAGTGGCGCAGTACATAGGGAACTGCCAAACATTCAAACCGTATTCCATATTTGACAATGACATTTTGATGCTATCTATTAGGATTTCCATGGCTAATTCCTCTGAGGTGGACAAACGATTCCTTCTTCATGGTCTGTTCTTAGATTGTGAGCTCCACTAAAAGCCGTTCACTTTGGGTGATAATGCTGGTATTTAAAATATGAGTGACATAACTTCCACCATTACATCAACCACAAGCCACTACAGTACAACAGACTGACAGACAAGTGGTGGGTATTATATAGTAGAAGAATGTTAATAAACACTTTGAAAAATAAGAAGTAGCTTTTTTTTCTGGAGATATTAGTCTTTTTCCAAAGAGACGAATCCTGATAAAAATTTCAGTCCCGGTAAATAAGCTAAGCTTGTCCTGGGAAGGAGTTTATGGTCAAAGAATATTTGCCTGTTTTATCTGCACTTTTTTCTATAGTATTTACCTCGTCAGATGGTGGGTCAAGAGAGTTTCTCAAACCTAAGATTTCACACTTTGTTTCAGGCAAATAAATCTTTTTTGCACATCTAGATTCATTGGAGACCTTCTATGGAATTTACCTACTTAATATGAAAGGAAATGAGACTATTCCTAAGTCTCCAGGTCCATCATGGAAGATCATGAAGTTTCCACACAACAAAGATATTAAAGAACATGTGCCTGAATGATATTGAAGTACTAAAATTTTTAAATGCAATTTCGAGCTCATTCATAGAATTGTTTTAAAATCCAGACAATGCTTGCTTTGATGTCAGTATCATTTACAAATGCTGAAAACTCAGTTTTAAATCTTCAGGTATTTGCATATAATCTTTTCTGTTTGACCATGTATTTGTGTCTTTAATTGACTACTTTGAATTACATATGCCTATATCATTCACATATAACAGATGTATATGCATGATAAATTCCTAAGACAGACTCCCAGTAAAACCTTTCAGATTCAGAGGAACAATAATCACAAATAAGCCATTCATTATAGTTAATAACTTTCTCCTCTTAAAGTGTAAAGATAGAATTTTCTCACTGACTAACACATAATAATGCTATCAACTGGCAATTCAGCAGGAGTCGAAAGTTAACACAGTCACAGTTCCAAACACTTACTCCAACAACTTCCACAGGGAAGGCTGGCGCAGACGATTTGAGAATAATTTCTATACCTGAATAAAAATAATACCATTGATGATGGACATGACATGGGACTACTTTTTATTCCAGCAGTTTAGATTGCTAATGATCTTTATGAATACCATCATCCTCATGATGAATCAACGAGAGATGGATTAATGAGAGTTTTCGGAAATATCTAGGAACCCCACAAACACCTAATGGAGTAAATCCAAGTAGTGAATTCATGGCACTTGCTATTAGCAGACAGAAGCAAAAATCCATTAACACAGAAACAATTCCATTGTGCTGGAATCCTATAGATTTCAGGCACATAAGATGACCACAAGTCAGTCTTTATGACAGTAAATGTTCTGTTGATGTCTAGTGGGACTTAGCCTATGTCACTCGGCACACGAAGTTGTTGAAATGTAATGACTGCATAGTATAATTAACTTACTTATATTGTGTGTATTTTTCTAAGGGCATCACCCTTGGGTCTCATGTAAACTGTTAAAAATTGTATCTCATAAACCATCTTTTAAAATATGAACAGAGTTTGCTTCCTTTCTTCTTTTCTTTCCTGCTTTTTCCTTCATCCCTTCTGCTTTCTGTCATGCTTTGCATAGGTTTTGCCTATATATATATATTTTGTTAGACTGGGTAAACTAGAGAAACAAATTCATAGACAGTCATATGTGTATAAAAAAGAGCTTTATATAAAAGGGCAATTGTGTACTAAGAAAAGATCCCAGCCCAGGCCAGATTAAGTCCATAAGTTTGATATTATCCCATATATCTGATACTAGTCTATAAATTCCTCTTTAGACTCATGCAACGCATGCAATGATGCTGAATTCAGGAAGATCAAAGGCCAGTGGGTGAAAGTCTTGTGGATCAAGTGGTGGTGGAAGCAACTCAGTGCTGGCATAGGTCTCCACGTGGCTCCACCAGCACCAGGGCACTGGCTGCATCAGTGTAGTGCCATGTGGCTTGTCAACAGAAATGTGTTGCAGGGAGGGTATGTGTCCCACCTCCAGTAAGGAATACAGGAGTTCCCAGAACCCTCAGGAAAAGGCCATGCCCACACAGAGGCCTCAATAGCTATGACCTGATTGACCGGCTAGACTCTACCCCTTCACTCAAGTTGACAGGAGCTTATGTAACCGCCACATAAAAAATAAGGGATAGAAAGAAATAGGCTGATTTACTATTGCCATGTTAACAGTGAGAAAGTAAAGTAAGATTGCTGAGCTTTTTCTAAGGCTCTCTGTTCATTTTTATGCATGGGGTAATGATCACTTTTATCAGGGTGACTAAACCTAACCAGCCTTGGCAGGCCCCTCCACAGTCCTTGTTAGCAGCAAATCTCCGCATAATCATAGCCACTTTGGACTATGGAATAGCCAGTCAAAATGTCTTTTGGAAAGTGTAGCAAAATGTATTTTATTTACTGAAATAGCACAAATTTCCAGTAAAATAATTTGGCTCACATTTACACTCTCACCGACCAAACCTTTGATTGAGAGATTAAATGAAGCACCATGCGACACGTGTGCATACATACCCAAAGTATCTCAAAGAGTTTTGGCCAAATAACTATTGCACGGAACTAGGAAAACAACAGAAGGATACTTCATTTAATTTAAATAGTAATATCAGAAAAGATAATTAACTTCATTCTGTAAACCAGTAGTTTATCTGACCTACTCATCTTGAATTTTGCAAGCTCAGTTGCCGGAAGTCTGCCCTCAGACTCAGATCTCAGAGTCAGCAGTCTGAAGTTATGTGAATCAGAAGAAGCTTCCAGCCTAAGATCTGACCCATAGATTTGGGACTTATCTGCCTCTGTAAACATATGAGTCATTTCCTTGAGATAAATCTCATTCTCACACTATAAATGTAAAAACTATATATGCATATCCATACACACCTGTAATCTTCAAATTCTCTTTTCTCTCAGCAAGGGAGGTTGCCCATTTGTATAGCACAGATTGTTAATGAGTGTTTCTGAATCTTAACACTACCTTTTCTCCAGACACTCCAGTTTCTTAGATAATTTTCTCAGCACACAGATTAAATAAGTATGATCAAAGGGCACACACCTTTCCTGATTTTAGACCCTGCAGTATTGAATCAGTTTGAACTTGGTACCCCTTGGTTTTTGTCTTCTGGAATTCCCATTATTTGCAATATTCATAAATTTCCATGATCCACATAATCAAATGCCTTTGCATCATCAATAAGGATTGGTGACATCTTTAAAAAAAAAGTTATTGGGACATAATCCACATATCACACAATTCAATAGTTCAATCATCGAATGAAGAGTTGTACAGTCATTACCATAATCAATTTAGGAGCATTTTCTTCTTTCTTGTACTCTGTGTTCTTAAGGTAAGTTACATCCTCTGACAGAATGTAACTATAGAAAGGTAATATAAAGGAAGTCCGCTGGTGATAAATATTACAGGGGAATGAAAGGGTAATCCAGGGTAATGTCAAGAGCGAAATGAGGCTTTGGTGAATTGTTGTTGCTAGGTGCCATGGAGCTAGTTCAGACCCATAGCGACCCGAGACCCAACAGAACAAAGCCCTGAATGGTCCTATGCCAATCTTACAATTATCCCTATGCCTGTCTCCATTGTTGTAACCACTATGTCAATCCATCAAATTGAAAGTGTTCCTCATTTTTGCTGACCCTCCACTTTACCAAATATGATATCTTTCTCCAGGGACTAGTCTCTCCTGACAACATAACCAAAGTATTTAAGATGCAGTCTTGCCATCCTTGCCTCTAGGGAGCACTCTGGCTTTACTTTTCCCAAGACAGATTGGTTTGAACTTTTCGTATTCTGTGGTGCTTTCAGTATACTTCTCCAATATCACGATCCAAATGCATTCGCTCTTCTTCTGTTTCATTATTCCATGTCCAACTTTCACATGCATCTGAGGCAATTGGAAACACCATGGCTTGGGCCTGGTACACCTTAGTCCTTAAAATAGCATCTTTGCTTTATAATCTAAAGAGGTCTTGTGCAGCAGATTTACCTAAAGCAACACATACGTCTTTTGATCTCATGACTACTGCTTCCATGAGCATAGATCGTATAGCCCAGAGAGTCGAAATCCTTGACAAGATTTAACCTTTGCTCCTTTTATCATGATCTCTCATTGACCTATAGGTGAATTAGACTGATTGCTTTATGTAGGCATTTAGGGCAGGGCTCACTATTAAGATGATGTTTGTGTCTAGAAGTAATAAGACATCAACCTACATGGATGCCCAGAAGAAGTAACTTCTGGGAAGAGAGAGCAGCAATTCCAAAGGCCCTAAGGAATGTCTGCGTTTATTGTTCAAAAAACACACAAGAAAGCAAGAAAATTATAGGAAGAAGGGTCCTACAGGGTTCTGGTTTGTATTATGAATAGTGAACCACTGAAAAGTTTTAAATAGAAAAATAAAATTATTATTATTATTTTAAGGATTACTTTAATTCTATCTTTCCAATAGGAGAGATATCACTCAGGAAGATACTCATCTTACAAGCAGCCATCTAAGTCAATTAAGTCACATGGAGGAAGCACACCAACAGCTGTGACCAAAGGATGGTAAATCATATAATCTAAAATCAAAGGTGGGAATAGTGTCAGAGCCTAAATTGTGAGACTCTGGTTTGCGCAAGGTTATGGGTAATGGTGGAAACCTGAGATACATTTATGGAATCTACATAGGAAACAAGCCTTTGGTGACTTTCCTCAATCCATAATCTAGGGATGGGGAGAAACTGGTTACCAAACAGAGTGCACTGGGGAGAAGACTTTTGGAGATCCATAAACCCGACTCGAATGCTTAAAACCTTGTCAGTTGATTCCTCCCCTGATGCACACTGGGCCTGATCTGGTTTTCAACATTGTCTGTGGTTTTGTTTCATATTGGGATTTACTTCAGATGTATTTTGTTATTGGAGCTAACCCTCTTGAATTTTTGTTATATGTTTTCCTGTTTTTCAGTGTATGAAAACCAGGATTGATGGACATATTGAGGCAGCCAATAGCATAAGGGAGGTACAATGCAGGGAGGTGAAAGGGAGTTGATGTCAAGGAGTTCAAGAAAGAATTGGATGCTGTGAAAATGAGTGTGGTAGCAATTGTACAATACTGCTTGATGTGACTGAACTGTGGAATGATATGATATCTTCATTAGCTCCCAATCAAATGGTTTTTTTGGGGAAAGTCGTAAATGTCACTAAAACCCAAATTACATTAGTCAGAATTACAAACTGGGTGTTTTTTTACTTTAAGTAATCAACCCCTTACCATCAGTGATGGGCAGATTAAATTGCATAAACATCTTGATAAGATTCTGTGAGGGAAAGACAGTATTACTGCTGTGGTTTCCTGTCCGCACCCCCCACCCCCCCCACCCCCCGACAAAACCATAAATAACCTAATCCTGAAGAAACTAGAAATGTGTGGCAAAAATCTATAAAATATTTGGCTTCTTGTCCGGTGTGGAGTCAGTTCTGACTTGTCGTGACCTTGGGCACAGTAAAACGAAACACGTCCCAGTGCTGTGCCCGCCTCACTGCTGTTTTTATGTCTGAGCTTATGGCTGCCTGCACTGTGCCAACATATCTTGTTGAGGGTCTTCATTTTACTGACCCTTTACTTTTACCAGGCTTCATCTTTCATGTTTGGGGCACATTGTCAGGAGGGACCAGTCCCTGGAGAAGGACATCGTGCTTGGTCAAGTGGAGGGGCAGCGGAAAGGAGGGAGGTCCTCGATGAGATGGACTGACACAGTGTTTGAAACAATGGACTTGCGCATAAGAACAAGGGCCAGGCAGGGTTTCATTCTGTTGTGCAGAGGGTCACGACGGGCCACTAACACGTCAGTGGCAGCTGAGAACAACTACTTCACCAAGCATGATGTTCTTTTCCAGGGACTGGTCTTTTCTAAGAACATATCTAAAGTAGGTGAGTTAAACTCTTTCCACCGAGTTAAACTCTTTCCACCGTTACATCTAAGGAGCCATCTGGTCATTACCTCTATGAATTGGCATATACTCATCAAAAATATAAAGATTGATGTGGTGCAGTGGATTTTAATTACCCTAGTCTTATAACTCCCACAAAATGATTGGGGAGGACTATGCAAATGACTCTTGTGGCCCACCAAGTAGATTGCACAGCTTGCTGAAAAAGCAAATTATGTGTGTGGCAGCCTTGTGGGAGTCTCATTCAAACTGTCATTGAGTAGATTCTAATTCATACTGAGTGATCCTATAGGGCATAGTAGAACTGCCCCTGAGGGTTTCTGAGGCTGTAAATCTTTACTTGAGTAGAAAGTCTCATCTTTCTCCTGTGGAGTAGAAAGTGGTTTCAAACTATGAACTTGTGGTTAGCAGCTCAATGCATAGCTTTTTACACTACCAGGGATCCTTCCCTTGGAGTTCTTTATTTCTGTAGGATGGTATAGAAGGTTTTCAATATAGGCATTCTAGTTCTAAAGAATGCTTCATTCTTAACTCTGTTTTCTTTTCTTTTTTTTTAAATCACTTTATTAGGGGCTCATACAACTCTTATCACAATCCATACATACATCAATTGTGTAAAGCGCATTTGTACATTCATTGCCCTAATCATTCTCAAAACATTCCCTCTCCACTTAAGCCCCCGGCATTAGGTCCTCATTTTTCCCCTCCCTCCTCACTCCCCCCTCCCTCATGAACCCTTGATAATTTATAAATTGTTATTTTGTCATATCTTGCCCTGTCCGACATCTCCCTTCACCCACTTTTCTGTTGTCCGTCCCCCAGGGAGGAGGTCACATATAGTTCCTTGTAATCAGTTCCCTCTTTCCTACCCACTCTCCCTCTACCCTCCCAGTATTGCCATTCATACCACTGGTCCTGTAGGGCTCATCCACCCTGGATTCCCTGGATTTCCAGTTCCTATCCGTACCAGTGTACATCCTCTGGTCTAGCCAGACTTGCAAGGTAGAATTCATGTCATGATAGTGGGGGCGGGGAGGAAACATTTAAGAACGAGAGGAAAGTTGTATTTTTCATCGTTGCTACATCGCACCCTGACTGGCTTTTCTTGACAGTAGTAAGGTCTCCCCTGTCAGCTTCTGTAGTAAGGGTCTCCCCTCTCAGCTTCAGGAAAAGTTCATTTTAAGCCTAGCAATATGGCAAATCTGACAAATCCTTTGTTAGTTTTTCATACAATTTCTTTACTTTGGGGATTGGCACCATGGAAATAAATATATTGTATGGGATGCTAATAGAAGATCAGTCAGCGTTGCTATCCTAGAACTATAAATAATGTTTTTGAATCCTTGCCATTACAATGAATCCTAAATCCCAGCAGAGAGGTAGAGAGTTCCATGGGAGGGACAGCAATTGTTAGAGTCAATTTCTCATGTGGTTGAACAGTGGAGCTCCGTTTCCTGGAAATCACTTGTAGCCTAATGTTGATTGCGATCCTGTTTCCCCTTTGTCACTTCAGAAGAGGTATGAAGCCATTGTACAGTCACAAAAGGCAAGGAATATTACAGAAGTGTTTAGAATGAATATTCACGTGTCATGGCAACTGAAGGCAACACAAATTCTAGATGGATTCTAGATAACTAGAGCAACCTTTTGGTTGTTGCTTTGTTTCAATACAGTACTTCTTAAATTTGAATATTTTTATGCAATCAATGGTAATGGTAATATTTTAACAGTGATAATTTCCAGAAAATGATCATTACTTCAGTGCTTTGCTAATCTGACTGTCCATTGTGGTGGAAGAAGCAATGATTTATAGCATTGACCAATTTCCATGGTGTAAATACCCACAATGGCTGAGATCAAGCTACACATACGAAGTTACTGAGAAGATTGGGGAGAGATGTACACATTTAACTACTCAGGACAATCCAAATTAGTCATAGCACAATTCTAATAAAAGTGTAGTTCTATATGAAAGTATATTTAGCATTAACCTACAATAGACATCATATGTGCAATTTATTCTCATTAAATATATATGTATACATGTGTGTATATATGATGTGAATTAATAAATACACAGATAGAACATTTGATAATAGCAGAAACTCAGCAGTGGGCAGAATTAGTTGAATGAATTTTGCGCATGAGTAGTTTCTAAAATTTATTTATTAACTACCTTGATTAATTTGTAGCTACATTGAATAGAGTAGCAGACTTGGTTTAAGAACAAACAGAAAATTTTAAAATGATTTTTATGGGGGATGGGGTCTTAGAAAAAGTCTTAGAAAAATATTAAGTGATTAATATTTTTTCAAATGTATTGCATTAACATATTTAAAATCCTCTAAATACCAAATATTCATTTATGTTGATTGATGTTTAATGATTTTATTTGAATATAATTCACATACTATGCAATTCAATAATCCAGTTACTATTTCTATTGATGTTCCTTCCCTGGATTTTCTATACAGAAAATCACACAAAACAAAATCAAGAGAAAAATAACCAACAACAATATCAAAGTAAAACAGATATAAATCACAATTGAAAAGAAGAAAATATTAAAAACTGGAAATTTTAAATGGATCAAAAGGAAGATCAAATATACAGTATTATATATTAACCTAATTACATGTACTATAATTGATTTTACAGTGATCTCTATCTGATAGCAAGTCTATTGATATGCCTATACTATGGTCAGAAAGAATTCAACAGAAGCTTAATCTATGTGGGGACCCTGAAAATAGATTTGGGGCTTCCACTACTATACATAAACTTCATAATATAAGCTCTGATACGTTCCCTCCTCCAGATTCAATTTTATTACTTACAATCCTTGTATTACACAGGCTAAGGTGCTTCTACCATGTGGACTTGATGACTCACTTAGATGGCTGTGTATTTTAAATAAGCCTTTAAGACCGCATACACTATTCTTTCAGATAGTTGGAACTCTGATTTCCCCATCATCCTTTTCTATAGTACCACTATCTTCAGTGATTTTTCCACGAGGGCAACAATTGAGTAGGGCCATGTCATAATAACTAATTATTTTACATTAGGCCTAGGATAAAGTCCAAGCTTAAAATGCATTGATAGATCTATCATTTTACAAAAGTCTCTGCTTCGCTTTAGAGATATCATTATAATTTTATGATAAAGAACTATAAATCATCCCTATGGAGCTAACTATAGTGATTGCATCATTAATTTAGCCAAGGGTATAGAAATATGTTGATTAAATTTTTATGAGTGTAATTTTAAAAGCTAATGAGGAAATAAAAGTAAAGGTTGATTTTTTTTAATGAGGTACATCTTTATAGTTTGAATTATTTTATAAGCATTAAAATCACTCATTACTAAAAGACATAATTCATTTAATAAAAATATGTATGAATTCTTTGTGATCAAATAACGTTCAAGGTAGATAACCATGTGCTTTGTCAAAAGCACAAGAGGAAAATTGTTTTCATGATCAAATATCAGCTCTCTAAATGACTTGCTTTTGACTAAGAAACAACTTTAAAGTCTGTTTATTTAAGATATATTTCTACCTGCTATACAGAAGTTATCCCTCCTCATTACATGTTTTCTTTTATCATGAGTGGGTAGCCCCCATCAAAATAGATTTTTTTCAAAGCAATGAACTTAATTTTTTTTTAAATTTGAGATCATTTTACTGGGGTTCTTATATCTCTTATAACAATCCATATATCAATTGTATTAAATATACTTGTACAAATGTTGCCATTATTATGTTCTAAACATTTACATTCTATTCGAGTCATTGGGATCAGTTCCTCTTTTTATCCTCCCTCCCACGTCCCCACCCTCATGAACCCTTGATAAATTATAAATTATTATTATTATTTTCATATCTTACACTGACCATTCGGTAACTTCCCTCATGGTTTCTTGCACCCTCCTCTCCCCACTTACCCCTACCTTCCTGGTATCAATACTCCCATTTGGGTTCCTGAGGGGTTTAGATGACCTGGTTTCCATGGGTCCTGAACTCTTACCTGTACCTGTGTACGTACTCCAGTCTAGTCCTCAGGGAAAGGCAGGATTAGGGCCATGATGATTGGGGCCAGGTGAGAATAGCCCCAAGGAACGAGAGGACTATTGTGTTTCTTCAGTGCTAAAGTGGGCCCTGGTTGACTCATCCCTTCCTTGTTACCCCTTTGTGGGAGGATGTCCCATTGTCTACAGATGGGTTTGGGGTCTCTGCTCCAACTCTCCTCATTCTCAACAATATGTTTTTGTTTGTTTGTTTGTTTGTGTCTTCTGATGCCTGTTACCTGATCCCATCGACACCTCATGACCTCACAGGCTGGTGTGCTTCTTCCATGTGGGCTTGTTGCTTCTCTGTTAGATGGCTGCTTGTTTAACTTCAAGCCTTAAAGAGCCCAAACACTATATCTTTTGATAGTCAAGTAGCGTCAGCTTTCTTCACCACATTTTCTTGTGCACCCATTTTGTCTTCAATGATCTTGCTAGGAGGGTGAGCACCACAGAATACCAGGTTGTTAGGACAAAGTGTTCTTGCCTTGAGGGATGGCTTGCACAGAGGCCCAAAGACCATCCACTCCCTCAATTTATTGCCATATAAATATATGTATGTAGGGCAATACCTCTTTTTAATGAATTAATATATTTACACAAGTGCAAACTTATGTTTATACCTCTCTATATAGCTTTGCTTCCTAGACCTTTCCTCTGTTTCCTTTTACCTTCCTCCTGCCACACCAACACACTTGCCCTTCTTCTGCCTCTTAGTAATTCTGCTCAGCTAGATTGCTGTTGCTCCAACAACCCCAGCATCTCCATGTCCTCATTGTTGATTTTAATTCCCTAGTTATTCCCCTGTCTATGCCACTGCTTACTCAGCACTCCTTTTCCCTGCCTCTTTCTTCTCCTAAGTCCCTCTAGAACTGTACATCTGGTTGCTTTCTCCTTGGGTTTGCTAACCATGCCTACTGATACAAGTAGGCAAACCAACAATAACGTAGACATATATTTCAGTTTTTTACAAAATAAGTTTATCACCTTCAAAGTACTCTCCAATATACTTTATAAATTTGTCAAATCTGCAATTCCATTCTTGGAAACATTTTTCAAATTCATCAGTTTGAATGACTGACAGCACAACCGTTTTTGCGGCATTTTCCCTGAGCAGGAAACAAATTTCATAGCCACACACTGTTCTCTTAAAGAGGCCATCACACAAAAAGAGGTTTGAGCAAAATTGCATTCATGAAAATATTCACTGTGACCAGAGAGAACCTTCCAGGGAAATGCCACTGGGTGCACTAACTCAGAGCGAGTTGCTTGATGCTTGCCTGGTGGGAAAAATCCTACTATGAAAGCACTGCTCCAGGGAATCCAGGGCGGATAATCCCTTCAGGACCAGTGGCGAGAGTGGTGATACCAGGAGGGTGGAGGGAAGGTGGGGTAGAAAGAGGGAATTGATGACAGGATCTACACATAACTTCCTTCCTGGAGGATGGACAACAGAATAGTAGGTGAAGGGAGATGTCTGACAGTGTAAGATATGACAGAATAATAATTTATAATTTATCAGGGGTTCATGAGGGAGGGGAAGTGGGAAGGGAGGGGAAAAGTGAGGAGCTGATATCAAGGGCTCAAGCGGAAAGAGGACATTTTGAAAATGATGATGGCAACAGATGTATGGATGTGCTTGACACAATGTATGGATTGTGATAAGAAGTGTATGAGCCCCCCAATAAAATTATTAAAAAGAAAGAAAGAGAGAAAGCACTGCTCCATCCAGCACAATTCTGGTTTGGGGGGGGTCCCCCTTTGCATGTATTGAAGCAATACATATACTTCATTGCAAATAAAAAGCCATCCTAGTTTCATTTTATATTACAGTTCAGTACTACCAATTGTTTTCTTTATGCAATATGTGTTTTATAATTGGATTATAGTATAAATGATACTTCCATTAATAAAACCTTAATACAGAATCATTAACTTACTGAAAATGCTTTCTTATTTATTTTTAATACTTTACTTTTACAAGACCAACATTAAAATAATTTCTAGGTTTTGCCCTATAGTTAGAGGAGATCATTCTAATATCTATTCATTCTTATAAAATACGGCTTGGCGTTCATTGATATTCAGAATGATCATTCTGAGAGGAGACAGGTCCCTTAATCATCAATGAAAGATTTAATTAAGATAAGTACAATGCATTTTTTACAAAACATAATGAAATATCATGACTAAGAAATATTCTAAAGTTTTAGTGACAATGCTAAGTTATCCAGAACATCCATTTATTAAATAGTCTAGTTAAATGATGCATTATTACAAAACATAGCAGAGTGTGCAGTTAACTCATGATTCAAACAATGATTACTAAAAACTTATGTCTCTGAGATCAAAACAAAACAACAGAAACCAGTATGAGTGTAAGCTAACCAGTAGTGCCACAAATTAATAAAAACATTTATTAAAGAAAACATCAAAATATGAAGCTATATTTTCAATATATCCTCCATCTAATTCAATTCAAACAGAATCAAAAAAATACTAAAATATATGTTAATTTCTAAAATCCTTGATGTATTCAAATTTTGCTGGTAAGAAATCAGAAGTTATCTAAGGACAGAAATTCAAATTACATACCAAATATTTGCCTCTGAATTCAAGTAACCTAATTTTTATCCCTGGTCTATCATGGAAAATATTCAAATGGGCGGAAAAAAGCCTTAACCTTTCTCTTACAAAATAAAATCCTTAGTTTTGATATTTAAGTTCTACTTGAATCAAAGGTTAACTCAGGGACTGCTAATAACAATAGTGATTCTGATGCAACTCTTTCTATTTACAATTTTATTAGTGTTATTGTGTTATTGACAATCTTGGAAGCCTTTTAATGAATGATAAGGTTGACAAAATAGAAGGGATAAATTTCTCCTCAATATTTTAGCATTTTGGTTTAGATGAGGCTTCTGCATTAATAATTTTTTAAAGCTACAAATTACAAAGCTGACATTAAACTGTTTAAAGTAATTCTTCTGGAATGAATTTTGTGGAAGAATATTTACCACTTTGCCATATTTGCTATGGTCATCATTTCCAACCTATATTACTTAAACAGTAGTGCCTTAAAATACTCAACAACAATAACAACAAAAATGTATAGTAAAAATATGAAGTACTTAAGAATAAATTCTCACTTGATAAATTATATATATAAGGTCCTGAGAAATCCTATGGTAAATTAGTCATTCTACCTAAGGCATATTTATCTATAATTTATGTGTTTGTAAATATAATTTGAAAAAACAAAAAAGAAAACAGAAAGGGCAGTATTGAGCATGCATAACAATCTAGGCAGGATATGAGAAATGTGAATAATCATGAAGCTCACACAATTCAGTCTGCTACTAAGATTGTATTAAATAGAATTACAAAAATAGATTGGCCAAACTAAGGACATGATTCATTGGAAGCTCTAAATATTTTCCCAGCTCATAAAGTTTTCAAGAGAAATGATTTTGCTGAAATAAGATTTCAACTTCTGGTTTTACATCCTACAGAAACTAATAAAATATTTTCCATTAAGGTTGAGAAGGAGATGTGAGAAAAATGCTGAGATGTTTTTAAAAAGAAAGGAATTGAGAGACGAGATGAGATCAAGAATATTGGAAGAAGAAAAACACAAACATACAAAATGCATGAAACAATATCTCAACACACTTGTCAGCAGGCAACAAAATACTCCCAAAATCATTAAAATGCATACTTCAGTTCATAGTGGCCGAGGAAATAAAATATATTACAGTGTTAGCACAAAGAACATATATTAAAAGTTATGACATCATTTGATAGATCAAAAGGCAGTAATAAGTCAAAGTTATACACTATACATACTAAAGAAACAGATAAATTGACAAAATAAAAGTTTAGCTAATAAACAGTGTATAAAAAGAAGTCAAAATAGAATCTAATTACTATAAAAGGTGGTAGAAAGTAAAATAACAAAAAACGGTGAGAAAAATAAAGAGTAAGAAAGTAGACTTAAAAACAAGCATGCACATAATCACGTTAAGTGTGCTGAAACACTCCAATTAAAAGGCAGTGGCTGTCAGATAAAATACTCAATTGTATTCTGCCTATTAAATATAGATATCCTTATAGATACTAATAGCTGATACATTTTAAATAAAGATACCCAAATAGTTTAAAAGTGAAAATAAAAAGAAATAATGTCATGAAATACTAGCTAAAATGTAGTAGGAGTAGATATATAAATATCAAACAAAGTAGATTTCAAAATGAGGAATATTATTGGATAAAAAGGATCATTTTATAACAGCAAAGCGATTAATTAATCAAGAATACATATTGTCTCAATATTCTTATAAATAAAAGATGATAAAATATATAAACTATAAACTAATAAATCCAAGGGGAAACATCTGGATAAATTCACAATTATAGAAGATGTTAACACCCCACTCTCGATAATTGATAGAGCAAGTAGACAGAAATTCAGTAAGGATATAAAAGTTAGCCTAGTGTGCCTTGGTAGAAATCATTTCTGAAGTTTCCTTAAGTGTGTGGAGTTGAAATTTAAGAATGCTATAAAGAGTTTTTAGGAAAAGAATTATTTTATTGCCCTAAGTATAGACAGAGAACTAGTAACATTTTTATATGGTATTATATATGTATCTATAGAGAGAACTATGAGAGCATAAATATATACATATTTAAACAGAGCTTGAATAATTATTTGTCTAAAATTAAATGTTTTCCAATAAGTAATTTGTTTGGAATAGCACTCATGATTTTAATCAGAGCTTTCATACTAGAAAAAAATGTTAAAATACAATGTAAAAAATCACCTTCGAATACTCATTGATAATTTTTATAGTAAAAGTTTGGTCCCAGTAATTTATGTATAATAATAATAGCCTCTAAAATAAACCTTAGGTTTAATTTCTTAGTGTTTGATGACCAGGTTGGCAAATATTCAGTTAGACTCGAATCTATCATACATTTCATACAGCTTCATTCACTTTGTAAAAGTAACTCATTTTGAAATCTCAAATCTCAGCTAATTTAGAGTAACGAAGTAGAGGCTTTTATGATTGATGTCAAATGGCACAAGACTTTATAGAGGTTTAGATTTTCTGCGGCAATGAGCTACTTGCTCTTACAGGGACAGTAGATAATTTAGTGTGGTTCTTCATGGCTAGACTCTAGCCAAAGCCTCTATCTCCCACCAAATGACTTTTCTCTGAATGGATCTGGTAAGAAAGTGATGAAAGATGATAGGATTCACCTGTGAGTCATTCAGAAGAGGATTCCCTGGAAGGCCATCCTTCTGTGTATAAAAGGAGCCCTCTGAGAAGCAGGAGAAGGTAACTCATCACAATCAAGAGCCAGGAGTGGAGAACATCCTCTAGACCTGAAATTCCTGAGCATTACACCCCCTGGTGGAGAAGGTAGCTATAGCATCAGAGGAGCAGCCCCTGAATTCTGAGCCTGAGCAAGGAACAGAGTATGGACTTCCCAAACCAGGTAGGAAGTGAGGCTGAGTGCTTTTGCGCAGGAGGTTGGCAAGTGGAGTGGGTGCCTCTAGGCACTTAACTGTGGAAGTTGGGCTTACGGACTCACAGAAGTGGAGCGCAATGGCTTCAGATCGAGGCTTACAACAGAGTAGCATGCCCTTCGGGCATTTGTTAGCAGACTTCACAGAACTTTGTAACATATCCTAATAAACAACTCAACCCTGAGCATTTTTGTCCGGCATTGCGACTTCTTCACTTCCTTAACAAACCTTTTAATTTTAAATTTTGCACCTTGCGTTCTGTGTCGCCATTGCAATGGAAATTAGAAAGGGAGGTTGGATATGCCGTTAGAGGTCTATACATAAATGGAAGAATCAGTTCTTTTCCCCTAATTTTGGGGTTAGGCTATGTCCTCTTTATACCAGTGCTTATCATGCCCTGAAAAAAATACTAAAGCAGTTATAAACTGAAAGAATAAAAGAAAAACATATTAACTTTAACCTTATAGATGAGACATATCGCAGGTATACGTACACTAAGATGATGCTTTAGACAAACTTGAGAGAGTTCTATAGCATAGCATTTCAAAGCCACTATGGATTGGTTAGTGTTTCACTGTGTTCTACAATGGACCACTATGAGGCAGAACTGACTGGACAGCACTTAATAAGAAAAATCTGAAAATTAAAGTCCAGATTGAAAAATGCCAAGTGGCCCCCAAAAGTTGAGAAAGACTGCTGTCCCGTGTTTGGACAATGAAGCTATATTAAAGTCACTAATTAAAAGGTATTCATTGGCCACAAGACAAGATGACCATCCTTGAGGTTCATCAACTGAATATAAAACACAATGGAGCAGACGTTGTCGGGCAGATGAACTCTGTCAGGGACCAGGGAACAGAGGTCAGAAAATGAGATTCCACAGAAGATCCCAACTCAAAAGGCCGTCCAGCAGAATGCCAGATCAACTACAACAAAGCGATGCTATTATTTCTACTTAGGTAGAAGATTTAAGCAACAGCCATTAACCCACTGCAAAAACTCCAATGAATTCTACTTCCAACGGAGGTAAGAAATTCTGTTTTGAACTATAAGGCAAGGCAATGAGGAATGTGATGAATAAAATCATGAAGTTGTAAAATCACTGGACATGGAATATCAAGATGAGAACAATAATTACTACTATAATACAAACACAAAGATAACATAAATCATCCACATTAAAACTGAAAAACAAAATTATAAAGCACATGAAAATACTTAATGCTAAGAATGAAAATTACCAAAGTCTGCAAGTTAATCAATTCATTGCAAATTGAATTGATTACATTATAATTGTCTGACAAAATAAGTATGTGTATAATGCTCCAAGATACATATGAAATCATAACATTATTTTAAAAGTGTGTTTACAGCACATAACAAGAATTCTATACCAATAGTCATATGGTAAATGCAAAAGAAAACAACTTACAATAATCCACTACATTGGAAAAGATAAATAAACTGACAATATACATAGTTATTTGTAACACACACACACACACACACACACTTCTCTTATATTGCTGATAACAATGGAAAGTGATGCAACTTCTCTGGAAAATATTTTGATAGCTTGAAATAAACTGACAATATACATAGTTATTTGTAATACACACACACACACACATACTTCTCTTATATTGCTGATAACAATGGAAAGTGATACAACTTCTCTGGAAAATATTTTGATAGCTTGAAATGTCAAACACTATACAATTTGGTAACTGTACTTGTGAGAGTTTACTCTAAGGAAATAAAAACTTATGTTCGTGCCGCTCCCCCCCCCGCCCACACACACACATTTAAAGAAAAAAAACCGACAATGAATTTTTATAGTAGTTCTCTCTAAAATCTCCCAAACTCTAAACAAACCAATGTCCTTCAACATATGTATTTTAAAAACCCCAAAATGAAACAAAAAGTATAGTATATCCATATAATGAAATGCTTATTGCAATAAGGAACAAACTACCGTTATTCACAACAATTTAGTTGAATTTCAAGAGTACTTTGACAGGCAGAAAGTAACTAATCTCTAGAGGTCACGTATGAAGTAATCCACACACTAATTGCATGAGTTAAGCTAAACTGTAAAGCAGAAAGAAATCACAACTGCTGGGATGCTATAAATTGTGTGGTAGAAGTCACAAGCATCTAAATTTGTAAATTTAATAGAATTATGCACACCAAAAATCATTTTTTACTATATACTAATTTAAAAACTTAAATATACAGATGCAAAATGCCTAAATTCCGGCTTCTATCCTAAAGAAGTCATCTGACTTTCAAGTTGTAAGCAGTTAGAAGACTTCACAAAACAGGCGAGACAGCTATGTCAGACTCAGCTGAGAGTATGAAGAACGGTGGGCAGAGAAGTAAGTGAGACGAAGCCACCGGGTGAGCGCTAAAGCAGACTGGACGCCGGCAAGAGAATGCAGGTAAAGCTCAGCTGCTGATTTGAAGGATATGTTGGCAAGTTGTTAAACAAAACACAATTATTATAAAATTACAAAATTATTTTACAAAATCCTCCTAAAAAAACATTATTTCCAAACTGATTAAATACCAAAAATTGGTAGCACAAAGGAACGGTCAGTTTCTAGAAATGCAATACCAAATGAACAGCAAGCAAAACATGCTCAGTCCAATTAATAACCAACCAGATGAAAGTTTAATGTTTCCCATTTTAAGGAAAGGGCAGTTTGGTGACATTTTCAGAGTACCATATATCAAGTATTGATGATGATGGGGAAAATGAAAGCTCTCATACACTCCTGTGTGTGTGTGTGTGTGTGTGTGTGTGTGTGTGTGTACTCCCAACAGTTATATTGGCATATAATTCACACGTATCATACCACTCAATCACATCAAAAATAGTTGTGCAATCATCACCACAATCAGTTGCAGAACATTTTGTTCACTGTACTCAGTTATTAGCTCCTCTTTCCCCTTAACTCCCTTGACACACCTCCAAGGAACCATTCATTCGGTCACTGTCTCTAAAGATTTACCTGTCCTGGATTTCATAAACAGGAAAACATTTTAAAAACACTAACAACAATAACAAAGTGAAACACATAAAAAAATCAAAAATGAAGCAGAAAATATTAAAAACTAGAACAAATTTAATTCGGTCATAAGGAGGAATAAAGGAAAGAGTGCTAGATTTTAACTAACAGCATCTTAAACAACCCACTTTCCAATGCCGTCCGCATGACAGCAAATTCAGTCACATCACTGGTCCATGACCAGAGAGAATTGAACAGGGGTTTAAACCATGTGCGTGTCTTCTTCACTTCTTTCAAAAAGCAAAATCAGCTTTAAAATGGGTCAAAGGGAGATCACATAATAAGGTGTTTAATTGTTTTAACCTAACAGTGTCTGCCATAATCAACTTTATAATGGTTTCTGTTTGATAAGAGGTCTGTGCACATCCCTCAACTCTGATCAGAGAGAATCCACTGGAGGCCTGATCAGGTTGTGGACCCTGCAAATGCTTTATGGGCATCCACTGTCATCTACATCCTTCTGCAAGCCAGGCGCTCACAATGTAAGCCCTGATATCCAGTCTCTTCTTTAGATTTGGATTATATTATTTTCAGTCCTTGGATCACACAAGCTGGGGGGCTTCTTCCATGTGGACTTAATTCATGCTGCTTGTTGGAAAACAAGATTTTAAGACCCCAGACACTATCCTTCTGATAGCTTGGCACCAGACTTCCCTGCAGCTCCCATCTCTTTAGTGATCTCTTCATGAGGGTTACCACACGGCAGGACCATGCTATAAGAACTAATGGTTATTAGATCGGGGTTATGTGCAAGAAGAATTTTTATATCAAGAAGTAATTGTATATCAAGAAAACATCCCAGCTCAATCTAACTCAAATCCATAAGTCCAATACTGGTCCATAAGTGCAATAATATTCCATAAGTTACTCTTAAGACTCACACAGCAATTATGCAGAATGTAGGAAGATCACAGACCGGTGGGTGCATGGTCTTATGGATCCAAAGTCTTATGGATCCAAAAGTGGTGGAAGCATCACAGGACTCTGGCAGGTCTCAGTGTGGCTCCTGAATAGGAAGGTGAAGGCAGAGAGAGAGAGAGAGGTTCCCAGGACCCTCCTTATGAGGTCACACCCGCCAGGAGGCACCATCAGGCTGTGACCTGATAGACAGGGCAAACTCTACCCCTATACTTTTATATCTTCACGTTGACACAAAATTTTATAATTACCATATAAGTCATACCTCTGAACCAGTCACTTCCACTGCTAACAGATCAATGCTGTCTCACAGTGACCCTACAGGGCAGGGTGCAAATCTTCATGGCAGTAGAAAGCCTGATCCTTCTCCTGCAAAGTTGGCTGGTGGCACTGAACTGCTAACCTTGTTAACAGTCCAATGCATGACAACTATACATTGATAATGTTATTAGCTTAGCCAATGTTGTTGAATTTAAAACACCGTTGAGAATAGGCAAGCATAGGCCATCTATGAACTGCAATACATGAACTGATAACTTGTACAAATTAAACTCTCAGGTGACCGGACATTATTTACACAAACAGCAGGAGTTTGAATATAGGGGAAAACTCCCAATAATATTCATTCATGGAAGCATAGCGATGCCTACCGGATTAATACAAGTCACAAGGAAGCACGGGTGCCATTAAAATAGTCTGGTGATTCTGGGCCATCTTCACTGGGCATCCTCGAGGAAAGAGATCTAAACCAAAGTCCAACATCTGCCAGTTCTATGCCTTTGAGCAACCAGACTTTTTCACACTAGAGAGGTTTAGACTTACACCAATGCATACAAGTGAGTTGGAAGTAACTCCCACTTCACTTAACGGGGTTTGCACGTTATGTCCTGCTGGTGTGACCCATGAAAGAAGTTATGCACTTCAAAAGAACACAGTCTAATGTCCCAATTGTCTATTGCACAAGGGCTACATAGAAACTAGATCAAAAATGTCAAATTACGTAACAAGAGTTGTAAGAGCCCCCAATAAGATCTTTTAATAATAATAAAAAGGAAATAAATGCCAGGTATATTCTCCCCTTGAGCTCCACATAAGTCTTGTTATTGGAGCCTCCCCAGTGTGAGGCTGCTCCTCCCCTTTTGCCTACCAATAGAGATGTAACTGTGTTCTTTGATGGCCCCTCCCCACATTTGACTTGAATTTCCAGTAAGGTTTCCTTATCACTCTATTGGGAGTATGTGTTGGACTGAGGTGACCTTGGAACCATTTTCAATGGCAGCAACTGAACAATCTTCTCCCAACAGACCCCAGCTAACACGAGATTGCTTCTGTTGAAGTGGTTTTTAGATGTCCACATAGAGGGGAGGGTATATGGTTCATGGATGCTAAACAGGTTCTCCACCTCATTGCTTAGGGAACTGGAAAAGAATAACGCATGCCATAGGAACAGGGGTCTGCCTTGATCTTGGCCTTTATCTCAATGTAGTAGACTCTTACAGTGTGTGTCCTTGGTGATGACCTCACTCAGCATCGTGGCTGCAAGGTCCCTCTATGTCATGAGGTGTCCACTGCTGTCTTCAGGCATGCATAGTCTGTAATTGTGTGTATGCACCAGAGTTCCTTTATTCATCCTGCTACTGATGGGCATGTGGGCTCTTTCGTTTCTTGCTATTGTGAACTGTGCTGCACTGAACATGGAGATCATATGTGTGCTTGGGTTCTGCTTCTTCATTCTTTAGGCTGCATACCCAGCAGAGGTACTGCTGGGTCATATGATATTTCTATTCCCCGTTGTCAAACTTTCATACCCTCTTGGTGTAAACTTAAACAGGAACCTTTAGAAATCATTTAGGGAACGGAATTGCTAGGCAGTGTAAATGGTGTGGTGTTGGACTACTAGCCAAAAAGATGTGTAAATATCCTTAACAGTTCTTAATAAAGAATCTTAAGGTAACAGGACACTTTTAACCAAAAGATATTAATATAATCATTTTTATTTTACTGTGATATTTGTGTTGTTGAGTCTATTCCAAAAGAGAGCTACCGTATAAGACAGAGTGGAATTGTCTAACAGGGTTTCCTAGGCCGTAACCTTTACAGGGAGCAGAAAAAATAAATAAAAGTTTGGTCTTTCAGACCTCTCTGGCGGCACCTCAGAAGACAGGCCGGGTAATTCGCTTCTGAAGGGTCAATGCCTTGATAACTCTATGGAGTAATTCCGCTCTGCACAAATGGGTCAAGGTGGGTCAGAACTGACACAATTTTAACTAATCACATAATCTAATAAATACACATAATGACTCAAGTGATGTTGGAACCTCTAGATTTTAGGACAGGCTTCTTGTGGTGAGCCACTTTAATCTGGGGTAAACAATGACCTCTTCCCTAACTTGCTTTCAGCAGGCATATAAGTAAGCTAACTACATCAGATTTGTTTGTGTGGAATCCCTTCTGTTGGCTCCTGATCTTTTCTACGGAAAACAAGGACTCTGCGGCAGGATTCACTGAGGATCCTCCTGGTATAATACATTTTCCTTCTGACATGTCCTTAATCAGAGGATCTATCTATACTTTATGTATCCATTTTAGATCAGAACACCTACTCAAAATGACTCATTTATTAATTTTAAAGAGTAATGAATCCTTTAAACAGCGTGAACTGAGATGAGAAGAATCCCCAATCATATTTGCAGCCAGGACCAGATGAGGAGACCTTGGATATCTGAACATAGTTCCCAGTGGAACACAATTATCCTTGCGTCTTTGAAATTCTTGAGGTGCTTAGCTATGGGAGAAAAGTCAAATTTGAGAAAGACTCATCCTCTTTGTTTAATGTTTCATATATAGGAGCTAACAGCTTCATGGATATCAGCCTCCAGTGTTATGATACAATTTTAATTTAGAAACAGATGATCATTATTTCACTGTAAGGCATTTGCAGATTGATAGAGTCGTAAAGCCGATAGCACTTTAGAGCTATTCACAGTTGAGAGCAATGAGGAACATCAGTATCATTCTCACAAATAGAAACGTTATTTTGTCTGGCAATTGTTTTAAAATTTATCATTTCTTTTTTCTCTATGAATTTACTAAATGGTGTAGTTATACTGCTATTCTGCACTCACACGGTAAGAAGCCCTTATGCATTACACAAACTCAAAATTCTTGAACTGCCTAACTTCCAATCAAGAGGTAAAATAGCAATTTCTTCTTACTTAGAAGTCATTCTTAAAAGTTCTAGGTTGGGTTAATAAATTCATTTATTTAAAGATATCATAAAAGATAAGTATTCTTCCTTTTCATATTTTAATGTCTTCCTTCTCATCTCTGACTAAATCCAGATTAATAAATTCAATCAAAATTGTTTAACTGAGTACTATTGATTTCCAAGTGGGAAATTGATAGAAATACACATTCTCCTGAAGGAAAATATTCTAATGATGATGGATTATTAATATAATATCTTTATGAAAAATAAGACATTACTATTAATTGTTATTACTGATGGGATGAGTATTCAAAGCTAAAAGTATTTTCAGTTTTGTCAATAGTTTAATATTTAAATCCTAAGGAACTATACAAGCATACCATGGGTAACAAGGCATACTTGTCCTTTTTTATTTGAAATGTAGTCAATATTCCATTATTCATGAGAATGGAAGAACAGAGAATTATGGATAATTCAATTGCTGTTGTTATTATTTCAATAGTAAGTTCCATAAAACTTCTTTATCCATTAAGATTACATTAAATAATACTCAGTACAACATATATGCTCTTCTAACTCTTTGGATTACGCTAAAATAAAGGGATTAATTTATTCCCCAAACATATGCTTGTTCATCAGATTTGACCTGGAAAAAAAGACGGCATAAAGGCACATTGAACAACTGTAGTCAAGTCTTGCTTGAATATTTTGCCTTGTACATAACCGAGAAAAAATTGTTCTGGACCAGGACTTTCTTCAGAGAGTAGGTATTTACTCTTTTCAAAAAATATTACTTAACATCGATATATGCAGCCTTCTGGTAGAGCCAGGGAAGAGGCACAGCGATAGGTGTCAGAAAACGTGCTGGGCATCGTTGGTGTTGCCCTCGCTGGCTCATGACACTGTCCTTCTCCTTCGTGTAGCTGAAAAGGTCAACACCACCTACACATCATTTCTGCTTTACAGACAGGATTACAAGTTTAAAATGGACCAACCTATTCAGGATACAATTATTCAGACAGGACAGCCTCTTATCATCTGTGCCTGCTGGCAGGACTCGCTCTTGTCTTTGACTTCTCTACCACCTAGCCCATTAGAACTGTCAATAAGTGCCCCAAAGGTAGGACACCACCATACGCCTCAACCCAAGGCGTTCAGCTCTAGTTCTGAAGGACAGCAAAGCTATCTTCCCGGAAAATCCAGCCTCCTGACCCGAGGCAGGAGCAAGTTTTACTTGCTCAAGTTCTGGTTCGTGGTTCTGCCGCTGCCACTCCTCTGATATCAAACTATCTCCTGGATCAAGAGGTTCGATGTGCGGGGATCTCAGAGTACAAAGGATGCATTCCACTCTTGATTCTTCTCTTGCTGATAGTGAAATCCCACTTCTTGCCTAGAAAATGGCTTTTTTATAGTTAGCAGGATTGTAATCACAATTAATTCTGTTAATAATCACTCACAACTGAACTCCCACCATCTCTTATCCAAGCCCATCAAGAAAAGTTTGTTTGGTGGAAATAACAAAGACTATGGGTAGATAAGTCATATTAAGTAGCTCACTGCCTTGCACTATATGATGCAGTTTCACAATTTTACCCTTAAACTCCCGATTTACTGCCTTTCTTGGACTTGACTCTTTGAGTAAATTGTGGTTTGTTTGTTTGCTTGTTTCTCTCTCTCTTTTACTTTGAGTATCTCTGTAAATTGGCCCCTTACCTGGATTTTTTTTTTTAAGATCATCTTTCCTCTTTATTCTCTTCATCAACCAATCACGCCCTTTATCTGTTAAATCTTAGTTACCTTTTAATTTTAATACAAGGGACTTTATCAATCATCTGATCCATTTCTATTTGTTACTGTGTTAGTCTGCGTAGACTAGGGAAATAAATTCATAAACACGCATGTGTGTGAGAAAGTTTTATATACAAGAGCAATTGAATATTGAGAAAAAAATCCCAGCCCAGTCCAGATCAAGTCCATAAGTCTGATATTAGCTCATATATCTGATACCAATCTATAAAATCCTCTTCAGACTCACAAAACACATGCAATGGCACCAAATTCAGGAAGATTATAAGCCAGTGGGCACAAAGTCTTTTGGATCCCCTGCTGGCAGAACTATCTCAGCACTGGCAGGCCTTTCCATGTGGCTCCTCCAGTACCTAGGTCGTGGGCTCCATCAGCATAGCTCCATGTGTCTTGTCAGTAAAGTGTCTTTCAGGGAGTGAGCATGTGTCCTGCCTCCAGCAAGCTATTTATCTCCTTAGCGCCTCGAAATGAGGTCATCACGCTACTCCCTGACTGACAGGCTAGACTCCACCCCTTCACTCTGAATCCTCAAATTGACACCAGATTATGTAACTACCACAGTTACTATCGCACTATTTAAGATTCCTTCATTCAGCTTGAGAACACTTATTATTGCATGATAAGACTTTGTACTCAGTGAGAGAGGCTCTTCCTGGACATCATTCTATACCATAGCTTAGCACTACATACTTTATTATGTGATAGGTACAGAAATAAATGTTGAACAAAGCCATTTTGTAACATAAAATAATTGCTAGCTAAAGTGTTCCATAGTGGCTAAGTAGAATTTGGAAAACTCTATAGTTATAGCAATTTTAAAACAAAGTGAATACCAATAGTCCTAAAGCAAAAATTCAAGAATACACCATTCTATTTCGATGTCTTTCTTGTTTCACATTATCTGCAAGCAAATCTTTATTCTACCCAGTATGTGACCCCAGGAAAATCACATAATCATTTAAATTCTTCATCTTACAGGCTGGTAATAATGTGCTTTTAAAAGCACAGTTCTAGGAATTGTTTCAATTTCTAAAAAGATTAAGAAATAAATGTAGTATGATATTCATTTTAAATATGACTATAATTTAAAATTGAATGTGGCCCATTTTTCTAAAACACTTTACTCTGTCACTCTTTTATTAGAACCACACAGAGAATTCTACCCATTCAATGATCCTTCCTAGGCGATACACCTGATTTTTACAAGCTTCTGTTTGTTTTATGTTTACTGCTTTACTTATTTTAACAAAGTATTTTGGAAATTCAACAGCAAGTTTAATAATTCTGGTGTGTATCATTCTGTTAAATAATGCTGCAAGACTCCAAATATATTCCTGTTCATGCCCAAAAGGATTAGAAAGTATGTTATAAAAGCAAAACACAACAGCCAAACAATATAATATTTTCAGCCTCCAGAAGGCACATTACCTCCATGGTTAAAAAAAAGTTCATGTATTATATATTCCTTCCTGCATTACCAAAGTTACTCTATCATCATCTCTATCTACCCTTATCTGATTACCTAGATGTATAGGATGAACATCAGTCAATACTCCTGGAAAGATGCAATGCCTAGTGGGCTTTATGATTTTAGAAACAAGATAAAAGCCCGATGACTCAAAGAAAGCAATCAAATGCATTTTTTTGTAGCCACAAGCATTGTATTTACTAAAAGGACTGGGACTATAAAAGCAAATCTCTCTTACTGGAAGCTGGGACAAAAGCTGTCAGGGAACAGGGTAGTAAATAGCTATGAAATGGTTTTCTCTGCTTCATTTCAAAAGCTTAGGGCTACCAATGTTTGACCTTTTACAAATGGAATGGTTTCCTGCAGGTCTTGGTGCTGCACTGAATGCTGATGGTCCTGGGGGTTTGATGCAGTCATCGAGAATGGTAAATATGCTCATCTCTGGATGCGTTCTTCTGCATCAAGAACCTACATCATTCAGTGGCTGTTGCTAGTGTCCTCTAAGAAAAGGTAGGATGATTCTATTTTTTCCCCTCGAACACTTGCCTTCTAATGTCTCTTGACCAGGTAGGGCAAGGAAAAGGGTGTGCTTGCCAAAAATGACTCCGTATAATCGCTGAGTAGTTAAGAGAATATAAAATCAGGGTGGGCAAAAAACCATTTTACTGAGAATATCAGGAGTCAACCTATTATTAGCTTTGCTGTTTGGTAATAGAGAATGTAAAATATATTCGAGGATTGGTGATATGCGTTACGTATCTTGGACTCTTTTTGTAGATTGTATATTAACATTAACTTTTGGTGTCAAAATATTTATCCTCTATCTCAAATACACAGAAATTGAACTATTATACAAAATAAGTAATGGGTAGTTTTAAATATTATTTATCCATGTAACAGAGTGATTATTGATATTAAATATGAACAATTGTGATTGATAAAATAAAGGTCTACCTTACAACCAATTATGCTTTATGATGCATCTTACCATATTTACTTTCTACCGCAGAATCAAAGCATAATTCTGCTAAGTTCTGCATGCCTATCTTGTTTTAATGGGCTCTGTTTTATATGTACCTGTATGGTAGTGTTATTAACAGTCTTAATACATATAACTGAGGAGACTGTTCCTTTATAATACAATTATTCGTGCCATGTGAAATGGTTATTAAAGAACTGGAGACCAGATTGTAACTTGTATCTTACTGAATTGAAATTCCATGGCTTTTTAAACATGGCAAGAATGTATGCAATTGAATAAACTACAAATGGCAATACATCTTAAGCATGGAAGATACCTCCTAGAATTCTATTTCATTTGTTTAAAAATAAAAGATTAACTCAAAAATAATTGTTTTTACAAGTTAGTATCCCTCTAGCCAGTGTTTCAGGGAAACTTTCAGAATACACTATTAGTAACTATCAATTCCTAAGTGTTAACAATGTGCTAAACATTATGCAAAATGCTTTACATTCATTATTATTTCATTTAAACATCACAAATACTTTTATCAAAACCAACTTCACTGCCATTGCGACCACGCATGTTACAGCCACCATACAGGACCAAGTAGGTTCAGAGCCCATCACTCCTTACAGAAGTGGGACAGTCCTATCTTTCTCCCACAGAGACTCTAAGGAGGCTATTATTACAATTCCCAATTTAAATAAAGGAAAATTAAGACATAGGGAGCAGATTTACTCCCTATTTCCATTTAAAATCATTCTCTGGAGTATTGGGCACAGGGCCAACTTCTCCAAAGAATACTTTGAGAGTGTGACCTCTAAGAACTTCTATTGTGAGACACCAAGACTCTAGGAATCAGCTTGGATAAGGCAAGCGGGAGGAACTGGAAGTGCATTGAGTGTGGGAGCATACATGGGGGATCTACTTACCTGGCTCGTTAACCCTTTAACTACTGAAGACAAGTGCACACGTGGCTCAGTGCCTTTCCTGGGGGCTGTGGACGTGTCTAAACGGGCTCAGTTCAGCAATGTTTGGAAGCGATCTGTTTGCCACGTTCAGTGTCACATCATGTCAACAGTTCCCAAGAGCGAAAAGGTTAAAAAGAGCACTCTGGGTTGTGCTGTTAGGAATCATACCTAGCTGCAGTGCTAGTCAACATTTTTATAGGGAAGCTGTTGTGTGAGCAATTATTGTCATCCATGAAATTAAATAAAACGGCATACAGATCAAGATTAACTGATAAACATCTATCTGCCTTAATGAAGGTTGTCTATTCTCAGTCTTTGAATCCAGATATTAGAAAACCAGTAGGAGAAAAGCGCTGGCAAGTTTCAGGTAAAAAAAGAATAAATTTAGTTTTATAAATATATTAAATAAAATCAATTATATCATGTTTTAATTATCTTATCCATATTCCTGAATCCTCACTTCAAAACATACATTTAACAAAATTTGTAAATGTGATGTGGTCCACGTGAATCTTGCCTGTTGCACCAAATGGACTGCGTTTTAATTGTTTCACACCCCTGCTATATGCTATAGAATAAATCTATATTTCTAAAGGAAGACCAGTTAATCAATGATTATTTATGTTTATACACCAACTACTAAAGCTAGTGATGAAGAAATGGAAGAATTCTATCAAATTCTTCAGTCTTAATTGAGCAAATATTCAATCATGATACATTGACATTATTAGTGATTTAAACGCAAAAATTGAAAACAAAAAGGAAGAATCTGTTTTGGGAAATATGTCCTTGGTGATAGAAGTGAAGCTAAAAATGAAAAATTCCATTTCCACAGGCTAAACAGCAGCTAAACATATGGATCTTTTCATGTGGAATACCCAAGAATAAAATCGATGGCATCCGCAGGCGAAGGTGATGGAGAAGCTCCATGACAGCAATCAATACAAAGCCAGGGGGAGAAGGAGGAACAGACCATCAGTTTCTCATATGCAAGTCCGGGTCGAAGCTGAAGAAAATGAGCATCAATTCATGAGAGTCAGAATGTTACCTTCATGTGCATAGAGACGGTCTCAAAAACAGATTTGATGAATTAAAATGAACAAGAATAACTGAAAACCAATAGAGTTGTGGGATGTCATCAAGAATATCATACATGAAGAAAGCAATACATCATTAAAAAGTCATGAAAATAGAAAACGCGGATGAGAGAAGAGATTCTGCAGGAGCCCTGGTGGCATAGTGGGTTGCAAGCTAAGCACAAGTTCAGTGGCTCATAAAGCACCAGCTGCTCCACGGGAGGAAGAAAAGGCTTGTTACTGCAGCCGACCGACGGTCTCGGAAACCCGCAGACGCACTTCTATCTTATCCCATGGGGTTGCTAGGAGTTGGAGTCTACTTGATGGCAGTGGGTTTGGTTTGGGTTTGTGAAAGTAAACCGAAGAAACGATGACATGAGCTGAGCAGAACCTTCAAAAGACAACTCAAGATGACAAAGTAAAGCAGTCTAATGGAATGTGCACAGATCTGGAACTCGAGAGAGTGAAGAAAATGTTAGGCTTATCCCAAGCTAAGAGAATGAAAGAAAAACTTCTAGCCTGAGTTGTGATAATGAAGGATTCTATGAGCACAGGAGATATCAAAATGGTGAAACTTGTAGTCACTGTGCCAAAAATAATTTGTTGAAATTCAACAAGTCCAAGAGGTAGGATATGATCAAGAATTGATGATATTTAAGGAAAAGTCCAAGCTTTACTGTAGGCATTAGTTAAAAATAAGGCTCCAGGAATTTATGGAATACCAATTGAAATGTTTAAAAGAATAGCAGTATTGGAAGTACTCACTATTCTCTGTCAAGAAATTTGGAACATAGCTACCTGGCCAACAGAAGGGAGAAACCCATAATTGTTCATTGCTTGGACCTTGTGCCCACTCCAAAAAAGTTGACAGACATAATAAGAAAATTATTAAAAATACAATTACTATCATACACAAGTAAAATTGTATTAAAAATAATTATAAAACAGATGCAGCAGTGTATTGATAGATTTGCCAGAAATTTCAAAACTGGATTCAGAAGAGGATATGGCACAGCAGATACTGTTGCTGACATCAGATGGATTGTGGGGGAGGTCAGATGCGCAGGCATTCCCTCCCCTGAGGGCCATCAGTTGCCAGACTGTACTGGCCCTGCTCCCTGCCTCTGGGGACAACGGACAGCCTCCTGTAGGTGGAGTTTTCACCCTACTGATAATGGTTCCTATGGAGACCCAGAGACCATCCCCTAGACCATCCCCTCATTGCTTGTAACCTATAGTGCAGCCCCTCCCTGTGACGAACGTCTCTACCTGTAATTAGTGGGCTGGCATGCCCCCAAAAGGTATATAGGCGTGGGTCAGCAAGATAGAACTCTCTGACCCCTCTCTCGGACCTCGCTCTGAATCTCTGATCTCTCTCTCTGGCTCTCCTCTTCCCTCTCTCCCTTGTTCCCTTGCCCTCCTTCCCTTCCCCCTCTCTCCACGTGGACCACCAAGCTGGGCTGAGGTGAGCAATGCTACCATGTAATGTGTCTGACTGCATTATTGTAATATCTCTCATGCTCTCGATGACTTTAATATAATACTTATATATCTCAACCGTACAATTGTGCATTACTGAACCTGTGGTTAGCGATGGGGACTGGCCCCCCACCTCCTCGCCATTTTAATTTAATACTACAATGGATCTTGGTGAAAGTACAGAATATCAGAAAGATACTTATTTCTATTTTACTTACCATGCAAATGTATTCAATTATACAGATCTTAACAAAATGTCAATAACATCATAAAGAATATGATGAATTCTAGAACGATTATGGAAAACATGTACATATACCAAAAGATGATTATTCAAACACTATAAGGGGATAGTGAATTGTTTAAAATTACAAAAGGTGTGCACCATGGTTGTAGTCTTTCAATATATTTAATCCATATGCTAAGTAAATAGTCCAAGCAGCTGGACTATATAAAGAAGAATACTGCATCGGGATTGGAAGACTGTTTAATAGCAATTTGTATATATGCAGATGGTACAACATTGCTTGCTGACATTTAAGAGGACTTGAAACACTTATTGATGAAGATTAAAAACTACAACTTCAGTGTGAATAAATAAAACAAAAAATCCCCATGAATGGTCTAATAAGCATCATCATGATCCATGGAGTAAAAAGAAAGGAAGTTATCAAGGATTTAATTTTACTTGGATCCACGATGAATGCCCATGGAAGCAGCAATCAAGAAATCAAAGTAGCAGTGTATTGAGCCAATCTGTTGCAAAATAACTCTTTAATGCATTAAAAAGAAAAGATGTCATTTGAAGACTATTCTGTGTCTGATCCTAACCATGGTATTTTTTAATAGTATAATATGCATATTTAGCTGGACAATGGATGTGGAAGAACTGATGCATTAAAATTATGGTTTTGGTGAAGAATATTAAATATACTATCAACTGCCTGGAGAACAAACAACTAAGTCTTTGAAGAAGTCCAATCAGAATGCTCCTTCGAAGTGAGGGTAGAAAGACTTTGTCTCAGGTACATTGGACATCTACCAGGAGGACCAGTCTTTGAATTCTTGGTAAAAAAGCAGAAAATGAGGAAGCCATTTGGATGAGAGGGAGTGACACAATGGCTGCAACAATGGTTTAAACAGAGCAACTATGAGAAAGATAGAGCGTGACCAGGCAGTGTATCATCCTGGGGTGCATGTGCTTGCTATGTTAGATAGGTTTCTCTAGAGAAACAAAACCAGAATGCTAATATTTTTATACATATTTATATAGTTAGATAGATAGATAACATAAGGAATACACAGTCAATTAATTTATAAAGCAGTACAAATTGCTCAGTGCAACTCACTCCTGTGAGACAGTTGTGACACACTGGCAGTCCTTCAAGTCCTGAGGGCCACCAGGTAGTCCTCTGTAGAGCAATTCAGGCTATCCGAGCACAGGCAGCAAACAGCAAGGCAGGTTACCAACAGTCAACCAGATGACAAGATCCAACAGTCCCCAGCTCAAGAGATGTATACTCCAATAGTGTGTCAAAGCAGGTCTTGAAGGAACCTCAAATTACAGCAACACAACCCATGGGTTAGGTGTCCCACAGGTAGTGTAGCTTGCAAATGGAGGAACAGAACAAACCAGGCAGTTGCACACTGGTCTGATGGTCAAAGAGCAAGAGGCTCACAGAGCCATTCATCTCTCTGTCCTTCAATTAATCCCACATGTGTTCATTGGCCAGGTTGGCACAATAAACCTACCTGTCACAGTTGCTATGTGACATAACAACTTTATCTTCTATCTGAAAAAGGAGCTTCTGGGATTGAGAACAATGCCCTTAAGAAAACCTATTAACAAACCATCAAGTTAATCTAAAATCTGAAATCTAGCCAAGCACCAAGTTATTGCTTAAGTAGGCAAAACTTCTCAATGGTAAAAGATTGAAAAGTCACCCTGCTAGTTATTTGGATGATTGATGTCGGTAACCTCTCCTTTCTACCAGAATCACAAATCCAAGGTTTTATACAATTAATTAATTATTCCTTGCCTATAGGACCATCAGCCATACACAATCTCATTGATTTGTGAAATAACCTGAGATTTGGTTATTTTTTCTATCTTCAAGGATTGTGTATTGAATTTGTAGTTTGCACAGGGTATGAAATTCATACATTAATTACAAAGGTGAGTAACACAAAGTTTCTCCCTACAAAGAAATTACATAATAGATGTGGAAACACATAGTAATCTCTAAATTCAATATGGGGATACAGTAACTAGATCGAACCTTCTATAAATTGAATTTGAAGGACAAAAGAGTGATTATTGCTTCACTCTTATCTTTACTTCTGGCTTCTCTCACCCAGATTACAGTGCTACTCACTGGTTTATCCCAAATCATGTAATTCATGACCCAAACCCAAAGCTATAATCCCTAGTTGGCTGCATTAGTTGGTAATTAATTTATAATTATCATCATGTATAACATGCTGAAGTGATCTTTAAGCACTTTCCCTCAACTATTAGAAACTCTAATAGCTATAAAAATTATTACTCAAATTTTGGACACAATAGTCTACATATTATTTTCATGTTTAAATCTATCTAATAGTTACATATACATTTTAAATAAGAAATGTCTAACCTGAAGTGTATAACCAAAGATGTGCAAGTGACTTGTATTATGTAATGAAAGTGTTGCCAAATATTGCTGCATAAAACATTGTCTTCCTATTCTAAAATATTATCATTTTAACTACATATGCAATTTAAACTGATTAAAACAAAAGTAAATACATTTTTAAGAGAATAATAAAAGTCATCATACTTAATCCAAAGCTCTCCCCTCATTTCAGTTGTTTAGACTGGAAATAGAGAAAGGTATATGATCTATTGTCTTTCACTCGACCTTTAATTGCCTCTGTTCCTTGCACATTCCCCTCTGCACTTGAGGTTATAGGAAGGGAAGAAAATCAGCTCTTTAAAGGATTTTCCTTGGTATGTTTGCTCCTCCTTTTCTGTTGGTCCTCTCCACTATTCCAGATTGTTCGTAATTATTTATGGTGGACGGTGAACAGTCCTGTTGGTCCAGTTAATGAGAGACATCATCTCATGCCACTTCCCTGTGTAATGATGGTCCTTTGGGACCATGGCAATGTGTTTTCCTGCTGGCCTCAAGGAGTACCTTAAAATTACTTTTCTCTTTCAAAGGCACATTGCCTTACAAGTGAGTTTACAGATTCCAATTTATTTTTCTGTCTTTGGACACAACTTCGAGATTTGTGGAAATGTGCTGTGTCCAGCTTCTACACAGTTTCAGACGTGGTAACTCAGAAGGATCAGCCTTTCCTTCGCTCTGCCTCATCACACAATTTAGATCCCTTACTCTTTTTTCTTTGCCTCTAGCATGTTCAGTCGCTCATAAGCTGAATGGTTAAAGAGATGCCAAGCAAGGGATGCACACACACAAAAATGTAAATTTGGGTGGATTATCTTCATATCCTTGTCCACTTTTAATTGGAGTATTTGTTTTTATCTTATTGAGGTAGTCTCACTTTCTTAGCTTCAAGGAGTGGTTACCTATCAAGTTCTGTTTCTTTTAGCCTTCAACAACAATCTCTCTTTGACTTTTTCTTTTACCTATTAAATCAAAGTAAAGGAATAGTTCTGCCCTGCTGATTGCTGTTGAATGCGTGGTAATTTCAAGTCAAGAATAGTACTGTCTTTGAACTTGTCCTAGAGAATCAATTGAATTGTCTCTGGAGATCCATTTCCTTTTTTTTTAAAATCATTTTATTAGGTGCTCATACAACTCTTATCACAATCCATACACACATCAATTGTGTAAAGCGCATTTGTACATCATTCTCAAAACATTTTCTCTCCACTTAAACCCCCCGCGTTAGGTCCTCATTTTGCCCCTCCCTCATGAGCCCTTGATAGCTTATAAATTGTTATTTTGTCTTATCTTGCCCTGTCCGACATCTCCCTTCACCCACTTTTCTGTTGTCCATCCCCCAGGGAGGAGGTCACATATAGTTCCTTGTAATCGGTTCCCTCTTTCCTACCCATTCTCCCTCTACCCTCCCTGTTTCGCCACTCACACCACTGGTCCTGTAGGGCTCATCTGCCCTGGATTCCCTGTATTTTCAGTACCTATCTGTACCAGTGTACATCCTCTGGTCTAGCCAGATTTGCAAGGTCGAATTCGAGTCATGGTAGTGGGAGCGGGGAGGAAACATTTAGGAACTAGAGGAAAGTTGTATTTTTCATCATTGTTATATCGCACCCTGACTGGCTCATCTTCTGCCTGAGACCCCTCTTCAAGGGGATGGAGATCCATTTCCATAGTGATGCCTAATGAGAATATGATCTCAATAATTAGTTCCACCATCTTACTCTACCACACTACCTACCATTAAGTCCACTCCACTAGTAGTGATGCTATATGAGGTGTCCACGGCTCTAAATCGCTACAGGACCGGAATGCCTCAACTTCCTCCCATGGAGTGGCCAATAGGTTTGAATTGATAACCTCTTGTTAGCAGTCCAGTTCATACCCAGCAGCACCACTCGGGCTTTTTAGTGCTCTTATAAGAATATTAGAACTGGTACAGATAGGAACTGGAAACACAGGGAATCCAGGGCGGATGATCCCTTCAGGACCTGTGGTGTGAGTGGTGATATGGGGAGGGTAGAGGGAGAGTGGGTTGGAAAGAGGGAATCAATTACAAGGAACTATATGTGACCACATCCCTGGGGGACGGACAACAGAAAAATGGGTGAAGGGAAATGTCAGACAGTGTAAGAATTGATAAAATAATAATCATTTATAAATAATCAATTGTTCGTGAAGGAGGTTGGGTGGGGAAGGGGGAAAATGAGGAGCTGAAACCAAGGGCCCAAGTAGAAGGAAAATATTTTGAGAATGATGATGACAACAAATGTACAAATGTGCTTGACACAATGGATGCATGTATGGATTGTGATAAGAGTTATATGAGCCCCCAATAAAATGATTTTAAAAGGAAAAGGAAAAGAAGCATCCTTGTGAAAAGAGGAAGGGATGAGTAAAGAAACACATGAGCAAGACGAGAAGCCCCATAGAAGCAGTTCAGTGTCACCCTAGAGAATTTCAGTGTCTTCTGAGTTGCAGGGTCTATCCCAGGTTTGAAAGCCCTTGTCTATAAAGCCTTTGTACATAAAGAGTTACTAAGAAGTGTGCATAAGGTAGCTATAAGTCATTTAAAAGAGCTTTAGTAATTTCTCATAAGATATGTGTACAGAAAAGACATTAGAAGTATCCATTCTTTTCAAGTTGAGGACACAAACATATATTTTTTCATTTAAAAAATAATAAATCTTAATCTTCAAGAGTTTACATTCATTCATTTCAGTTGGTTTGGTGTGTGTCTGTGTAAAGTTTTAAATATTTTCTTTTTTATGAATTAGGTAGGAGGTTTACAATTCAGATCATCAACTCTGCATTTGACACTTCAAATCACACAACTCTCACCCTTGCACTCTATCCTCCCGCCCCCGCCCCCAAGTCCCTTCCTTTCTCTGCTTCTTCCTACGGGACTTCCAGCCTTCTGTCGTCCTTTGCACCCAAGTCTGTACCTGTCAACCTTCTAGTCCATTGATTGATCTTATCCTTCCATTTCTTTCTTTGGGAACCTCCAAAATATGTTCCTTTCATTTACAAGTCTTTTCTTGATATTTATCTTTTTCAGAAATGGTTTCCTACAATATTTGTCCTTTTGTGATTGACTAACTTTGCTTAGCATAATGTTCTCCAGGTCCATCCAGATGGTGAGGTGCTTCATGGTTTCATCATGAATTTTAGAACTTCCTAGTAAACATTGCATGTATGTACCAAACTTTTTCACCTATTCTTCTATGGATGGACTTCTGAGCTTTTGCTAATCCCTTGCTATGTGAACATGGGGGTGCACATGTCTGCTCCTGTGATGGCTCTTACTTGTTCAAGGTCTGTACCCAGCAGAAGTCTTGCTGGGTTGTATGGGATTTCTATTCCCAGTCATCTTAACTAGTGTCATACTGCTTTCTATAATTGTGGTATATATTTACAGACCTACCAGTAGTGCATGAAGTTCCAACCAATCTCTAGGCCCTCTCCAGCATTTTTCTTTTCTGTTCTTGTTTATTTATTTATGTTAATTAGAGTGTCATCATCAACACGAGGTAATAGCTCACTGTTGTTTTGAATTACATCTCTCATTTGGCTAATTATCGGAAACATTTTTCATATGTTTGTAAGCCATTTGGATATTTTGGGAGAACTATCTGTTCATACCCTTTGTTCAATTTTAGTTCAATTATTTGTTTGTTTATTTTTTCTTATTGAGTCATTGCAGTTTTCTATAGATTTTAGAGTTTTGTCTTTTGTCCCTCGCATCATTGCCAAAGATTTTTTTTTCTAGTCTGTGGTTTCTCATTAATTATTTTGATGAAGTGTCTTATTCTCAGTGGATTTCACTCATCTATTTTCAATTTTACTGAACATGCTTTCTTTGTTATATTTGATCATATGCCTGTGGTCACCGGGCCCTTAATTGTGTTCCTATTTTCTCATTGATGATTTTTATAGTTTTAGGATTTACATATAACTCTTTGACTCAGCTTGAATTTCTTTTGGTACATGGCATGAGGTATGGGTCTCATTTCAATATTTTCCATTTCGAGATTCAATTTTGCCACTATCATTTGTTGAAGAGTGTGTTAGGCTGGGTTGACTAGAAAAACAAATCCAAGGACACATGTGTGTATAAGAAAGAGCTTTATATAAAAGAGCCATTGTATATTGAGAAAATATCCTAGCCCAGTCCGGATCAAGTCCATAAGTCTGATATTAGCCCATATGGCCCATGACTGATACTAGTCTTCATTGTTTCCATCAATTTTTGTCAATTCTTTGGGGTTTTCACATACAAAATTACATTATCTGTAAATAGTGAGAGTGTCACATTATCTTTTTTTATTCCTTAATTTTATTTATTCCTTAATCCTATTTTTATTTCCTATTTGATTCCTTTTTGTTTTTACTGATTCTAATGGTTGTCTAACGGCTGTCTAATGCAAAGCTTTCTGTACAATGTTGAATGAGAGTGGTGATAGGAGGTAACCTTGCCTGGTTCCTGTTCTTGGTGGAAATAGCTCAGGGTTTCCTCACTAAAGGAGATGCTGGCCATTGATTTTTAATATATGGTTTTTGTTTATTGAGACATTTCACTTCTATTCCTACTTATTTGAGTGTTTTTATCAGGAATGGGTGGGTGTTGGATACTATCAAATGCCTTTTCAGTGCCTATTGATATTTTTTTTTGTTTTTTTATTTCTTTTTAAAAAATTATTTTATTGGGGCCTTGTACAGTTCTCATCATAATCCATACATACATCCATTGTGTCAAGCACATATGCACATTTGTAGCCCTCATCATTCTCAAAACATTTGCCTCCCACTCTAGCCCCTAATATCAGTTGCTCATTTCCCCCCTCCCTCCCCACTCCCCCTCCCTCATGAACCCTTCATACTTCATAAATTATTATAGTGTTGTCATAAGTTACCCTGTCCAATGTTTCCCTATTGATATCTTCACGTGGCTTTTACTTTTTGTTATACTTATGGGATGGATTACACTGATTTCTTCCTAATATTGTACTATCCTTCTTGCATACCAGGTATAAATCCCATTTCCATGGTATATTTTCTTTTGTTTTCAATATATTATTGGATTCTATTGGCCAGAATTTCACCAAGAATTTTTTTTAGTCTATGTTCATAAGGGATATTGGTCTTTGGTTTTCTATCTTTGTGGTGTTTTCACCTGGTATATAGTGTGTTTCTAAAAATCTGTCTGTTTCAAGTAGGTTTTTACATTTGTCTTTTTTAGTAGTGTGTAATTACTATTTTTCTTTTATCTGGTTATTTTGTGATGTGACTCTTCATTTCTAATTCTTGATACCGTAGAACCCTGAAGCTTGATGCTAATCCATTTTCAAGGGAGCATCGAGATGCAATACAGTCGCGTTCCGAATCAATTTTTCCCATAACAAATAACTGACAACGGATTAATCTGTTCTAAGCCATCAAGTTTTTCCCCTGATTTTGCCTTTTTATACAAACATTACACAGAAATTTCAAAGTAAACAAATTCAGAGTTAAATAATATAATGTAAATAAGAAGCCCAACATTCAAAAGGTCTTTAACAACTACAGTATGACCCCTGCTTTGAGACGGATGAGGGTCGGATCTGTGGACATGGATGTGGAGAGGAGGGATGCAGAGCACGGCATTGCTTGGAAGGGGAATCCCCTTGCACCGCATCAACTGGTAGCTGCTTTGAAAGATTCTTTTCTCCTCCTTGCCATTTTTCACTAGCACCTGGCTGCTTTCTCTAAAAAAAGTTCTGTCTAACGTGGTCTGCTGTTGGTGTTTCTTTAACTGTTTCCTAAAAGGATTTACTAAAATATCATCAGCAATGTCAATAGCATGGTTAACCCGTTCCTTATGATGATTCTTTTCAAAAAACTTTCTTAGGACTCATGGTTTTTTATCTAAAAAACAGTACAAAAAGCCACCAAAGCTAAGAAAATTACACTATAGCAATATGGTTGGAATACAGCCACAAAAAGTTTAAACAATGCTTACTAAAAAAACACCAATTAACGCCGAGTGACCAACCTGCTTTTGTTTATAAAAAGCACATGCCTAGGGTCAGATTCGGATGCTTTGTTGGAGCTCTGATGCAAAGTTTTCCCAACGTTTCGCATTGAAATCAGATTATGTGGAGTATTGATGCTATTAAGTACTGGGGTTCTTCTGTATTTGCATCTTTTCTTTTCCATTTGTTAAAGTTGGCCAATGGTTTGTCAATCTTGTTAATTCTTTCAAAAGATTAACTTCTTGTCCTGTTGATTTTTTATAGTTACTCTGTTTTTCAATTCATTTATTTCTGCTCTAATGTTTATGATTTCCTTTCCGCTGGTGGTTGATGGTTTATGTTGTTGCTCTTGTTCTATTTTTTGCAGACGTAGATTAGGCTTTTGGTTTTCTTGTCTTGTTTTCATGTGGGTGTTGATTGCTTAAATTGCCCTCTGATCATTGCATTTGCTGTGTCCTGCAGGTTTTGATGATGTTTTGTGTTCTTCTTCTTACTTGTTTCAAGAATTTTTGTTTGAAATTTCATCTTTTATCCAGGCATTTTAAAGTAATGTATATATTTTTCAATTTCCATGCATTTGATTTTTTGCCCTTTTCTTTTTGTTGTTGATTTAAAGTTTTATGTGTTGCTACCTGAGAAAATGGAGTATAGTACCTCAATGTTTTCACATTTATTACGGCGTGCTTTGTGACTTAACATGAAGTCTACTCCAGAGAATATCCCTTCTGCACTAGAAAGGAGCGTAGACAGTAGTGCTATTGGTGGAGTGCTCTGTATGCATCTAGGATGTCAACTTGAATGATTGTCTTATTAGTACTTCTGTGTCTTGCTTGAGTTTCTTCTTGATGATTTCCTTTTCCTTGAAAGCAAATTCTATTCCTTTTATTATTCCTGTTTTATCACTTCAAGTCTGTAATTAGTCGATTAATGCTATTTCAAGGTCTAACACTGGGTAAATATATATCGAATATGGCTAAGTCTTCTTGTTCTAATATTTCTTTAATCATTATGTCAGGTATTTTCCTGTCACCATGATGTTTATTCCCTTGAAGTCTATGGCTTGCATACTCATGGTCTTGCTTTCTAGTCTACCACTCTCCATGTCTTCACCAGCGTAAACATGAATGTTCAGTGCCATTACTGATGTGTAGGTTTGTTGTTCTTGTGTCGGTGTGTGTGTGTGTGTGTGTGTGTGTGTGTGTGTGTGTATGTGTGTGTGTGTTTTGTTGTGTTGAGCAATGTTCTCAATGTACCCATTGCTAGGACGTGTTGCCATATAAGTTGCCCTCAGGTTTGTCTGCTAATCTTGCTGATTCTGCCCAACATACTCTTGTTAATATCTTTTATAATTCTGGTCTTGGTTTTTACAAAGTCCTTTCATTTCTTCTTGTCTTAAAATACCTTTATTTATCTTCTTACTTGGGGGATAATTTTGCTGTACCTAAGGTTGTTAGCAGGCACTTTTATTCAGATATGATTCGACATATTCCACTCCATATTCTTAGGGGATTGGTCTTTCCCCCAGCTGCTCTTGTGATTTTCTGTTATTCCTGCACATTGAAGGGTTTGAAGACGAGATTTGGGGATGTTTTTCTTTTGGGATCCATTTTGTTTAGGGTTCTTTAGCTTCTTGAATAGTTTTCTCAACTTCAGAGGTATTAATATTTTCTTTCATGATTTCTTTATAACTTTATCTGTAGATATTTTGTTCTTCCTGCTCTGGAATCCCAATGAGATATAAGTCATTCCTCTTGATAGAATCCCACAGAATTATTTGGCTTTATTTTTGTTTATCAGGTTTCATTGGCTGTAGTAAAGAGAATTGTCTTCAGGTTCACTAATTCAGCTTTCCATTTCTTCTATTCTAGTACTCTGTTTTTACTCTGTTGTCCAATTCTGTTGTTTATTTTCTTAAATTACCTTTTATGTATGGTTTCTAGTTTTTTTGTTGTTATCTCAAACATTTACTCCATCTATTAAAAGTATCTGAACACCCTTCTTCTAAATTCTATTTTTGGTAACCCCAGAGTCTTTTCTTAAATTCATCAGAATATATATAGTAACTGGATGGTGTTCAGTTGTTTATGCCTATTTCTCTTTGTGTGGGGGTTGGGGAGGGGGGAGGGTGGGGTATAAAGCAATTGCTGCTTCCATGACATTGCGGTGAAGCTGTTAATGTTGGGTGGGCTTTTTTGTCAGGTGGAAATAGCTCTATTGAATGGTTCAGAAGAGGAACCCCAAAACATAAAGCTGAAGGAAGGAAAACTTAGAAAAAGGAAAAGCCATAGAAAAAGATGGGGAAAAAGGAAACTTTAAAAAAAACTAAAATATTTACAAAGATATTTTAATAGGAATGAAAAGAATTCATGGATATATTCAAACTATATTGTAGAAATAATAGAGTGAGCGCTAAAAGAGATAGTGAATGGGGAAAGAAAAAATATAAAAAGAAAACAATTTAGTATTAAAAAAAATTAGGGCAAAACCTCTGTTTAAGGGTTTCCCTAAATATAAGAATCTTGCTGTTGTTATAGATTTGAGAAGGCTGGCCAGCGAGGTGGGCATGGCATGCAATCAGCCAGAGTGCTGACACGGGGACTGAGAAACCCATAGCTCAGCTTAGATGAGCTGGTACATTTGTGCTGGTGTGCACACACGCTCAGCTTGGGCAATGGCAGCTAGGCCTGAGCTTTGTAGCTCAATCCACTTAAGCAGTTGCAGCTAAAGCTGTCAAGGCAGCCTGAGGGGAGGTGGATACACTGGCAGAATCAACTATGACTCTTCCAGATGGACATGAAGCTGCATAGGGTGGACAAGGCTGGAAGTTCAGTGACCACGTCCTTCAGCCTCGCATACCTCTCAGGGAGCTATGCAGGCAGGCTGAGGGTATGAGGGAGCTGTGGCTCAGTGGCGGTGGCCATGTTGAGAGGCCTGGGCATTGCACGACCCTTGCAGGGTCACAGGTGATGCAGGGTGGGAGCTCTGCCTGGGGGCTGGGGGTGGGGGGCAACAACAGGGAGGGCATGGGACAGGAGGCACTCTGTGATGTGCAGCAGAGGAAGCCTGCATGGAACGTGTGATGGCACCAACAGCAGCAGCGGCCCTTAGTCAGGGGTGAAGGGTCAGCACAGTCGTGATGGCAGCTCCCATCAAGGAAATGCTCAGAGGCTGCCAAGAGGAGAGCAAACTCCTTCCCCCCTTGTTCTGCTGCTCCCACAGACTCGAAATGCAGACCGCAGGCCACTAAGCTTCAAGGGGTTTTCTAAATTTCCAGTGAGCCCACCTTTTCCTTCTCACTGGTCTTTTTCTGTCATTGTTTAGAGGATCCTCCTGTGTTTGTGAGTGGCTTTCCATTTTCCCAGAGGTCTCTCTCTCTTTTAATTGATAAAGTTAACTAGTATATGTTGATATTCACCACCACACTGAATTTTTTGCATAGAACAGTTCAACTGCTTATCAAAAGGCCATGAGATTTTCTCAATTTGGAGTGAGAACTCCAAAATTGGTACACCTAAATGCCAAACGTTTCATGATGTAACTAAATTAAGAAAATAAACTGGGATCACAAAAGGTACCCATCGATGATATTGAGAACTCCTTTTCTCTACTCTTTTAATAAATAAATTCTGTAACTACACTCTCTAACAAAAAAAAAAGGAAAGAAACAAACAAAAAAATCTGTTATTTTGGCCTCACAGTCTCAGATGTTGTTCTGCTCGCTCTGTGTCACAGCGTTCTTTTTGTGCAAAGCTGATCATAAAAATTCAAAAACAGATTTACTTTTAAGTGCCAGAATGGTTAAAAAGAAAGCAAGAAAAGTGTACAAAAAGGCATAACCAAGAAGTTTTCTGAATCAATGTAATTTAAAATAATCAGAATATTAATTATAGAGATTTAAATTATCTATAATTTCCTGCATTGTTACTCTTAAGGTCAAAATTACTCTCTTAAATCAGACAGACTATAGGTTATAAATACAAATGCTTCAACCAGAAATCAGATGTTGATTTTTATTGATGACATTCTTCACAAGGATGCTTAATTCAGCCACAGACCATTAGAAAAACTTTACTGACGTACCGAGGGAACGTTACCTCAGTTGTTCATACTGCAGGACACCTGATAGAAATGCTGGAGAAATATTGATAATCTATGCAATTGAAACTCAGAGAGTTATTGTTAAATGAAAAAATAGCACAAGATGAATATGTGTTTCAATGATTGAATATTTGAAATGTATGTGTGTGGGTGTATATTCAATTAGAAAACATTTGGAGTGTACTCTAAAAAAGAGACTAATAGAAGCCAGATATTAGCCAGAACTTTGTAAAATATTATATTCAGAAGGAATTCAACAGTAATAAAAAGAAATATTGTTTGTTTGAAATACATATAAAGGGCAAGAAAGATATATTGCCCTCGGTAGTTAAAATTTACAAAAAGTACTTGAAAAACACAGATAACATCTATCTATATATAATATATATTGTCTATGAAATTAGACAAGAAGGTAATAAAGTTGGTTTCTGATGTTTTAGTTCCTTAAAGAAGAGTTCTAGTTTATAATTTATAGTATAGTCTGATTACATTTGACAGTGTCAACTACATAAACAGTACAATATTTTGTAGGCTGATATTGATTGAAAAAATTAATGCAAACATTGTATCAGCTATATTCTTAAATCACTCTCTTCTACCCACTTGAATTTTCTGTTGAACTTCATATCCATCAGTGTTTAAAGATTACAAACATTTACAAAAAATATTAAAACTGCAAACTGAATGTTATGATGTAACTCAACAATATACCTATTCGGATTTTTAGAACTAATAAGTAATTGAGGCTAAAGAAATAAAATAAAACAAACTCCACTGACAATTAGCTGTCTGATCAACTAAGAGAAGAATGAACAGAATATCATCTTGTATATCATTTGTATATCATTTGTATATCATTTGTATATCATTTGGGTTGCAGATCAAAAGGTTAGTACTTGAATAAGAACCTCTGTATGACTGGACTCATAGTACTCTGACAGATACGTTGACCACATAAAAATGAGAAAAATAGCATCAACTTTTCATCAATATCAATAATGTGATTGTATTAGACTGGGTTCTTGAGAGAAGCAAAACTTGTGATGTATACTACTAGCTCTAGCTCTATGTTAACTCTAGGCCTAAAACTAAAGCTACAGCCACAGTTACACCTACATCTCTATCTATATATCTATACCAGAGAGAAAGAAACAGAGTTATATGTCAAACATCGCTCACACAATTATAGAAGTGGGCCAGTCCTGTCTTCCCACAAGCTAGTGGCTACAGACAAATCCAAGGCAGGCTTGTAAATGGAGAGATGAATAACTCATGGAATTCAGGGTCATAAGATCAGATGACAGACTGACGATGGCTCCAGGAATGGGCAGACAAGCTGTTGGCTCAAGTACGAAGACCTGGAAGTTGGTAAGCCTGATGCAAGGTCCCGATCTCGCAAAAGCAAGCAAGGGCTCCCCATGGTACCTACTTATACAGAAATTCGACCATATCCCAGAGGAAACTTAACTAGCATCAGGATTATACTCTGAGTCAGGGGGTTGTGCTCCACCCTAATCTCTTTACAACTGAGTGGCTACTCACGCAGATCTCATCATGTAGTTGATTACATTGTGCTTGGTCACAACCTAGGAGATGACTAAGCCTCAACTGACAAATACTGAAAATCTGGACAAGCAAAGTTGACACAAAGACTAACTATATTACAGTGTTTATTATTCATTGCCCTTTTACTCTACTCAAATTCATTGAAGCGACACTGTATAAATGAAAATAAGTAATATTAATCAGTTTAAAATTTTTCAGTTTCACTGTTCAGGTAATGTTTTGAGCTGGAAATTATTTAGAAAAATACAATGATTAACCTCTATAAAATTTTATTTCTCCAAATACCACAATGAAAAAAATGCACATTGTAGCTGTGAGGTTTAACTCATTGACTTGGGTCAATTCCAACTCATAGCAACCCTATATGACAGAGTAGACTACTTCAGAGAGTTTGAGAAACATCAGCATTCTTTTCCTAAAATATAATTTGACAGTTAATTTATCATCTTTATAGTCTTTATGTGAAGACCAGCCCAACATCTTCACTTAAAGTAGTATTTGTTTGTTTTTGCCTTGTATAGATTAGGAAATCCAATCATATCACACTAAATTCTTAAATTTCATTGCTTGCATATATTTCGTGTATAACAAGTTTTTCAGCACATTTTTATGCAGTTTTTGTGGTAAAATTAGGTGCCTCAGCTGATATTCGGGTCAGCTTATATTTGAGTATATATGGTAAGTGCTGTCTTTCTAATTGACAATTATGATAATCATATACAATTTTTAACTTCTTATAGATTCTATTCATTCCTGAACCCCCATGAATTTATATTTTATCATGTGAAAAAAAATCATGAAAAATATTTCTTTATAAATATTTTTGTCCATATATTCTTCAAGATTATTAAAAATATACACAACCTATTTTGCTTCAGTGTATACATACATAGCATGGTCACACTGTTTCAATTTTCCTCTATCATATCAAAATGATGTTTCTACATGAACAACAAATTTCTGAATTATTCTTTTAGTGACTTAAACCTGTTATATATTGAGTGTTTTGCAAATGTCCTTTTAAATGTCCATTTAATTTATGAAATTAATTTTCTTATTAAAGCACATTCCCATTGTTTATAAATTCTTTATTCAAGTAATTCCATTGTGGTTGTTATATAATCTGGTGTCAACTTGCAAGGGGGTGGAGTCTAGCCTGTCAATCTGATGATCTCATTTGGCAGCATCATGGAAATAAATAGCTCACTGGAGGCCAGACCCACACTCCCGGCAAAACATTGCTATTGACAAGCCATGTGGAGCTACACCCTGATTGAGCCAGAGCCCTGGAGCTAAAGGAGCCATGTAGAGACCCACATCAGTGTTGAGATGCTTCCTCTGCCACTGAATCCCTAAGACTTTCCACCCACTGGCCTGCAATCTTCCTGCATTTGGTCTCATTGCATGTGCTGCATGAGTCTGAAGAGGAATTCAGAGACTGATATCAGTCATATGGACTTACAGAGTTGAACTGGACTGGGCTGGGATGTTTCTTAATAAACAATTGCTCTTTTATATACATATGAGTTTCTATGAATTTGTTTCTCTAGTCAATCCAGGCTACCACATCCATGAAATTATGTGTCCATAGATTTATAAATATTTTATTTTTTTGGAATATTTTCTATCAATCATTTTTTCAAAAGTGAGCTTATTTGAACAAATGTGCAAAAAATGTCCCATAGTTTCTCTAGGGTAAACAACCACAACAATACATAGTATGTTTAAAATTATTTAATCTTTATCAGACATATCTCTATTTCACCCACTAATGTCAATTACAACTCATTTGATCCTAGCTTTTGATACATTTGTTTCTAAAACATGTATTTGGAATTTAGTTAATTTATCTGAATATTGGCTTCCTTGAGCTAGCCTGGTGTTAAATATGGGAAGAAGATAGCAAATGTCTGTCCAAATATTTTTTGACATGATTCCCTTTCAGCTCTACTCATAAAAGACTAGAGATACATTTTTTTCTGTCAACTAGTACCCAGGGAAACATTAATCTCAGAGTGATTGAGAAACATTGTTATACTGTTAATTTTAAATGTCATATTAGTAGCTGTCATTTAAATTGATAGTTAGAGCAATAATTGAGAATGATAGACAAAAGGTACATTCTTTATCATCGGATTTTTAGTGATTTTTTTTCATGATAATCTATTGAAACATAAATTTTATTGTTGCTTCTAGTAATAAAATATAAGATTTATGAAAATATGGGCATACAATTTGTTTAAATGAGATTTTATATTTGGGGTAATAGTTCACATTTCTGTTAGGTGATTGCATCCAAATTCAGGGACAAAGTATGTCTCTAAACAAACATAAAAGACAACATCCACCAATCTGTAATCTGTAACAAGTTAAACTTAATGTCTGAGGAGAAAAAAAAGTTATGAAGATTATTGAAAAGTATAGTGCTCTACCTAGATTTCTTTAAATGGGGTCTATATTTTGTGTGAAACAAAAGAGATGAGTAATTAAATTACTTGTGGATCAGGTATAATAAATTTTTTAAATTTCATTAATCATTATATAATTTAAAAAATTTACACAAAATGATTAGTATATTTCTGTGTGTACATATGGTATGTTTAAAAGAGAAAGCATGCAGTAGAGAATTTTAACTTACCTATAAAAAAATGTTAAGTGGCCATTCAGAATTTTTAAAAGAATGTCAGAATATTTATTTCCAAAAGAGAATGGACACAATAAGTTGTATTTAGAATCAACTAATGATAATATTTCTTACATGCAAAAGGAAAATTTGAGCAATCAAATATATATAAGAAGTGAAACTTTTAAGCGCTATGTGGCTCATACATTCAAATACACAGGGGTGAGCCCAAAACTACTGCTACAAAACCACAGAAAATTTTATTCAACAAACATATCAAAGTATGGAGATATCATTTCTCAATATAATCTCCACCTAGGTCTTATAAACACTTCTGAATGAAGAGTTTCCATTCCTGCAAACCTGCCCTGAAGAATCTTGGATTTGTCTCAAGTCAGAATGGCAGTGTGGGCAACACTGAGTTAATCACATCATAGTCTTTCTTGATATTCTTGAGTTTGAGGAACAAAAAGGAAGCTGAAGGGGCAAGATCAGACCTGTAGGTTGAATCCACTTAAGTTTCTCATGGAAATTCTAAAAGGACAGTTCTCACCAACCTTTAAGAATGAGTACCTGCATTAATGTATATGTGGGGAATCTACCATACAAATTCTTCTCCTCACAAATGCAGTTTTCAATTTGATAAAAACTCATCCACAATGTGCCTCTATATTTTCCTACATCTTTCAAGAAAACCTAGTTATCATTGGGCATCCCCCACACCATGGCCATAGCAGTCAGAGCGGACTTCTCGAGCCTGAATCGAGCTGGCCAGGCCTTTGGAAGCCACTGATTTCTTGGGCCCTTTTAAGGAAGGCACCCTAAAGCGACATTGTCGTTTTTTAAGTGTAAACACTTAACTAAGACAAAAGCATATGGGTTGTTTTATTTGTGTGTTTACAAAAAACTCCTGCGGAGAAACTGTTTGTTTTTATGGTTTCACTACAACTGCAGGAGAGTCCACTGTACAGTTATGGAAATCAGACCCCAAGTGATTTATGAGTCAGCATTGGCGCAATGGCAAACCAAACTGGAGGAGCTTGCTATTGGTTTTTTATGCAATTCGTTCAGAACACATACATATTTTGTCACTTCTCCTGAAGCCATGATGAAAGGGCCATCCGTTATAAGGTTAGCAGTTAATTAATAAATGCTTATAAGTGAAATAATAAGCTGCACTACCCCATTTTTGACAGTCTAAATATATTTATACCAATTTTATAACTTTTGAAGGACATAAACAAGACAAGAAATGGGCAATGTCTTGAGCTATAAATGTTTTGGTGGATACATTCCATTTTACAATGAAGAACTGTCTTAAAAAGATGTCTATGATGACGGAAAGTACACCTGTGAAGAAAGGAAACGAAGTATGAAGTCATACATTTGGTGTGACTCTCCCATTCATTTTTTTTTTCTATTTAGGAGAAGTTGCTAGTTATCTGCTAAAGATTCACTCCTTTCCACAGTGTGGAGGTAAATGCTGTGAAGCCTTTGTTCAGACAGAAGCTACAATGGTGAGGTTCCTTTGCAGCGAGGTGGATCTGTCATTAATCTTCACCAATGAAATGAGAAGAGATATTATCTCCATGTTAACATGAGTCATAAGCAGATATGTTTTGTCCATTATTTTTTCTCTCTATGTACTGCATGTAACAAAGTGAGAGTCTTCTGGTGTGGACCTTGCTTGACAGCTTAATACAGAAATCATGCCCAAGCACTGAGAATGAACATCTAGATTTACACTGTTGTGTGCACAAAAAAATAAAAAATTAGGAATATTTTAGGATACAATAATTACTAGAATTGTCATCGACTTACCTAACATAAGTTGCTAGACTATAATTCCTCCTGTCCCTTTTGACATTTAATGTACGTAGCCCTGGTGGTGTAGTGCATTACATATTGGACTGTTAACTTCAAAGCCAGCAGTTTAAAAGCACCAGGCGCTCCAAGGGGGAAAGACGAGGCTTTCTATTCCCACAGGATTTGCAATCTTGGAAACTCACAGGGGCAGTTAAACTCTGTCCTGCACGGATGCCATGGTGAGCATTGACAAAGAGTCAGTGACTTATTGTTTAGACTTGAAGTGAGAGTAACTCAAATTATTTCACACAGGAGAAAAGAAAGAGTTAAAAATGTTAAAAATAGCAATAAATTATTTAAAAGAAAGTTAAGAGTTTGGTAGAGCAGTCCCAATGAGTCGATGAGAAATGGATGAAGGAAAAGATGTATCAGAGACTTCTGAAAGATAGATCTACTTGACAATTATTTATTTAATGCTATAAAAACTAAAATTTACAAATCCATAGTCAAATAAGAAGAGTGTATCTCAAAGAAAAGCTGTCCAAACACGGGTAGATATTGGACATTTTCTTCCTTCCCGGCCAGCCGGGCTATGTTGAAACCCAACACAAATGTAGAATACAGGACTCACATTTGACTGGAATATTTCCAAAACCTATAAAGACTATGTGGAAAATTCTACACCTAAACCCAAGCATTGGAATTCAGAAAATGCACTCACAAGGTTAGAACTGGGAATGTACTTTTATAATATGAAGCAAAGCAGCTAAAAATGCCAGGCAAAGAAAGCCCTGTTGATCTCCAATGAATAGCAAGAAAGGCTTCCAAAGGCCTCTTTCTAGCAAGGCAAATACTCAGGTGAATAATTCATCGTCCCTTACATATACCACAGAAATGATATCAGTAGCATCTTGTTCCACACATGTAAGCTCCAGCAGACTTGTGAAACCAAGAGAAATTCTGAGCTATTATAGATGTCAGCTCTGGAAGGAATCGTTCAATATCGCAATGAACATTTCACTGTTAACTGCATGATAATGTTAATGCCAGTTTCCTTGCTTAGTATCAAAAACATTGCTGCTGGTTCCTGTTTGGATGAATCTATTTCTTGGCAACCCTCTGTGTGCAGAGTAGAACGACTCCCTGGGGTTTTCAAAGCTGTTCCCATTTAGAAAGGGATCACCAGGGCTAGCTCCTGAGACACTCTTTCCCCAAGGCACCTTGCTGTGGGTTCAAACTTTTGGGCCAACCAATAGTCAAGTGCTTAACTCTTTGTGCCACCTAAGGACTTCATGCTTAATGGTTTTGAATATTTTGTGTGGGGTAAATCCATAGACGGTTATTTTCGTAATTTGTGACACAGGATGAAATTTTAGTTTCTTAGATAACAAAATGATAGAAAGTAGACATGAACAATATGCTTTTAAATTTTGGTAGGCCATAGGGGTGGTGGTACGTTATTTAATTTATTGAATGCAAAAATGATATTCTGATATGTAAACTCCCAATGAATTCACAATAAAAGTTCAAAACAAACAACTGGGTGGTGGGAAACCCAGTCAATTAGTGACAAAATTAGAATAAAAACATCTATTTATTCTTCGTGCTTTATAATGCATTGACTTAGATCAAGGTTTTATAACTGTCTGTTTATAAAGATTCTTGAAAGGAATAGAGGAATTTCAAAGTGTTCTCCCATAAAAATTACTCTGAAATATGAGGATATGAAAATGTTACAGCCAAGCTTACCCAAAGGCTCACTGGAAGACCCATTTGGAAATCTGCTTCCCAAAAGTCCCTCCTTTGGAAACCATGTGAAATGCTACGTCTGCTCAACAGTGCTACATTGAGTATGAATTGATTCAATCGCACCGAACAACAACAATCATCAATGCAGATTATTTAAAATTCAGATAATTCAAACATCATATACCCCAATTTTCTGAGTCAGAAGTCTGGTGTGAAACCAAGACATTTGGTCAGCTGTGTACTACTGTCCAAAACAATACATTGCAGGAAATTAATAATTTTCTCTACCATTTTGGTCAGTCTTTACTCAACCAAGATTAAGGAAACTGGGCTTAGCATATTCACAATAGATTTATTAAAAATTTCCAGAGTTGAAGATGTTCTGTGATTTTGGATATCCTCAAATCACATGTGACTATCATCAGATTCATCATGACTTCTTTAGTTACATTTATGAATTATTTAAGGTTGTCTATAATACATGAAGTGGAGCTCTAGGGGGGTGTTAATTATGTCTTGGTTTTCTAAACACAATGTCAGCAGTTCAAAACTGCTTCTCCTTGGGAGAAAGACAAAGTTTTATACTTCCTAAAGGGTGACAGCCTCCGAAACTCACCAGGTCAGTTCTAGCCTGTCTTACAGGGTTGCTATGAGTCAGATTTGACTTGATGAGAGTGTGAGTTTTGTTTTAAGAAAACATGTGAGGAGTCCTGAGGACGATGTCAGGTAAATTTCTGACTACAAAAGATAAGGTCAGTGGTTCAAGTCTATAAATCACTCCAAGGGAAAAGCAGGAGGCTCTCTGCTGTCATAAATACTTGACAGCATGAGAAACCCATACAGAATCCCTATGAACTGGAATTGACTCAATGGAAGTGAGTTTTAATAATACCTATAAATTATTCATTGGTACTATTGTATTTATCAATTGTATAAATAATGCATGCTACCATTGATATTTACCGCATTGGAAGTTAGCTTTTCTTAAAATAGTGTTGGGGCTACAATAAACATACCCTACAGTCAATGGTTCCATCATATCAAGAATTAGGCAACCTGCTTCGGAACCGTTTCTTCTTTCTTGCACCCAGTCATTGTTGACACCCTCTCTCCGCCATCATCCCCTTCTGTGCCGCCAGGCAATCATTAATCCAGCCACTGTTTGCATCAACCCATCCATTCAGTTTCCCTAAACAGGAAAACACACAAAACAAGTACCAACAAAGGACCCAGCACCAATGACCATATAAAACAGAGAATGGACTCAAACTAAGAGAAAACAAAGAATATTTTAAAACCTAGAATAAACTAAAAATAGATTCAAAGGGTGATTTAATGAGAAGGTGTTACATTCTAACCTACACATCAGCTCTTTGTCTGATTATAGGGGCTGTGCATATTCTAAATCTATGGATGGTGAGGATGCACCAGGAATTAAATCCCCATAGGGACCCTGCAAGAGGAGTAGTAGGTCTTCCACTATCATCCACAGTGTTTTGTTCTCGAGGGTTTAGAATTTAGGTAACAGTAATATTCCGACCTCCAAAAGATATGGCATCTGGGGTCTTAAAGGTCTGAAGATAAACAAGTGGCCAACTAGCTCAGAAGCAACAAAGCCCACATGGAAGAAGCACACCAGCCTGTGTGACCACGAGCTGTCAAAGGGATCAGGTATCAAGCATCAAAGAACAAAAAATTATATCATTGTAAATGTTGGTGAGTGCAGAGTGGAGACTCAAAGTCCATCAGTAGTAGGCAACTGGACACTCCCTTACTGAAGGGTTGTGGGGAGGAGATGAGCCTGTCAGGGTACAGTGTAGCAACGATGAAGCATATAACTTTCCTCTAGTTCCGAAATGCTTCCTCCCTCCCACTATCATGATCCCAATTCTACCTTACAAATCTGGCTAGACTAGAGGATACACATTGGTACAGATAGCAACTGGAAACACAGGGAATCCAGGACAGATGACTCCTTCAGGACCAGTGGTAAGAGTGGCAATGCCTGGAGGGTGGAGGGAATGTGGGGTAGAAAGGGGGAACCAATTACAAGAATCTACATATAGCCTCCTCCTTGGGGGATGGACAGCAGAGAAGAGGGCAGGGGGAGACATCAGACAGTGTAACATGTGATAAAATAATAATTTATGAATTATGAAGGATTCATAATGGAGGGGGGAGTGGGGAAGGAAGGGGAAAAATGAGCAGCTGATATTAAGGGCTCAAGTAGAAGGCAAATATTTTGAGAATGATGATGGCAACCAATGTATATATGTGCTTGACACAATGGATGTATGTATGGACTGTGATAAGAATTGTACGAGCCCCCAATAAAATGGTTAAAAAAAAACCCAAAACTCCAGATTCTATTTCCCCTGATAGTTGGGCACCAGCTGATTTATTCAACATCCTTTGCTATATCACTCACAGGTTCAATGATGTCCTCAGGCGGTCAAGGATTAGGCAGGAATTGTTCTTACATTAGGGCTATCATCAAGTGAGAGCTCAAAATCCATTAATATTTGCATGGTTGCTGTAGCTAGATCCCCTAGTTCCCTTTTTGACACATAATTGTACTTTTATTGCTGCCAGTCAGTTACAATTCATAGTAAGCCTATGTATAACAGAACAAAACACCGTCCTGTGCGGGCCTCACAATTGTTTTTGTTTAAGGCAATTGTTTCAGTCACTGTGTCAATCCATCTCTTCAAAGGCCAGCCTCTTTTTCACTGCCTGCTTACTTTACCAAGCATCTTATCCTTCTCTAGGGACTGATCGCTCAGGATAACATGTTCAAAGTATGTGCAACAAAGTCTAACCATCCTTGGTTATGAGGAGCATTCCGACTGTACTTTCAATACAGATTTATGTTATCTTGGAAGCCCATAGTCCATTCAATATTCTCCTCCAGAACCATAATGCAAATGCAGTGGTTCTTCTTCAGTCTTCCTCGTTCAATGTCCAACTTCCACATGCATGTGAGGCGCCTGGAAATGTCATGACTTGGGTCAGATGCACCTTGGTCCTCGTAGTTACCCCCTTGCTTTTCAATATTTTCAAGCGGTCATGTGCTGCAGATTTACCCATTGTAACATGCCATTTGATCTCTTGATTGCTGCTTCCACAAGTATTGATTATAGATCCAAGTAAGATGAAATCCTTGACATCAGTCTTTTCTCCATTTATCATCATATAACGGGTTGCAAGGCTCAGTCGTGAGGACTTTAGTCTTCTTTACATTGAATTGCAATCCATACAGATGTTAAAATTCTTGATTTTCATCAGCAAATGCTTCTATTCCTCTTAACTTTCAGCAAGCGTGTTTGTCATCTCACATCACAGATTGTTAATAGAACTTCCTCCAATCCTGTGGCCACATCAGTCTTCATATTAGGCAGCTTCGTTAATGATTGCTTTAGCATACAGACTGAGTGAGTAAGGTGAGAGGATGCCACATGACCCACACCTTTCCTGATTTTAATCCATGTAGAGTTCCTTGCTTTGCTTGTATACCTTCCTCTTGACCTTTATACAAGTTCTGCGTGAGCACAATGAAGTGTTCGAAATGATCGTTCTTCTCAAGGCCATCCATCGTTTACTAAGATCCACACAGTTGAATGCCTTGGAGTAGTTAATAAAACACAAGTAAGCATCTGTTATTTTTTCTGCTTCTGGTCAAGATCCTTTTGATATCAGTAATAATGCCCTTATTCCATATCCTCTTCTGCAATGTGCTGCTGCAACTATTGTTGGATGATGTTCAGAGAAAAAATTATTTCATGTGATGTACATGATATTGTACTACAATTGGAGAATTCTGATGGATTATCTTTTTTTATGGGAATGGGTACAAAATGGATTACTTCCAGTTAATTGACAAAGTAGCTGTTGTCCAAAATGCATGGAATGGAAGTGTGAGAGCTCCCAATGTTTCATCAGCTTGACAAAACAATTCATTTGGTATTGTGTCAATTCCTAGAGCCATGCTTTAGGCTAATACTAGCAGTGCAGCTTGAACTCCTTCCTTCAGGACCATTGTTGGCTCTAACTTCTATGTTACCTCCTGAGATGGTGGAATGCCGACGAATTATTTTTGGTATAGTGACTCTGTATTCTTTTCATCTTCTTTTGATGCCTTCTGCATCATCCAAACCATGGAATATTTCACTATAAAAACTTAAGGCTTCAAGTTTTTCTTGAGTCCTTCAAGATATGATGAGCATGTTCTTTCATTTTTGTTTTTCAACTCTGGGTCTTTGCACATTTCATTATAATATTTTTATTTCCTCTGGCTCTGCCCTTTGACATTTTCTGTTAAGTTATTTGACCCCACCATTTCTTTCATTTGCCTTAACTAGTCTATGATTAAAAGCAAAGCTCATAGTCTCTTCAGACCTCTACATTGACCTTCTCTTTCCTGTCTTTTTAATGATCGTTTGCTCTCTTCTTGAATGATGTCCTTGATATCATCCCAGAGCTCCTCAGGCCTTTTGTCATTAGTGTTTAATCCACCAAATCTGTCCTTGAGGTGTTCTCAAAATTCAGGTGGGGCAGAGTCAAGGTCATATTTTGCTCTCGTGAACTTGTCTTCTTCATTTTCAGGACATTGGGCCTCCACTCAAGTACTCCCTTAATACAAGAATACTTTGTTCTATTAAATTGACATTCTATGATGCTCACCTTCCAGACACAACCACTGAAGACAAAGCGGGTGAATAAGCAAAAGTGGTGAAGAAAGCTGATGGTGCTTGGCTATCAAAAGGTATAGCATATGGGGTCTTAAAGGCTTGAAGGTAAACAAGCAGCCATCTAGCTTAGAATCAACAAAGCCCACAAGAAAGAAGCACACCAGCCTGTGCAATCATGAGGTGTCAAAGGGATCAGGTATAAGGCATCATCAGAACAAAATATCTTACCATAGTGAATGATGGGGGGAGTGCGGAGTGGAGACCCAAAGCCATTTGTAGGCCACTGGAGATCCCTTGCAGAGGGGTCTTGGGGAGGAGACGAGCCAGACAGGGTGCGATGTAGCAACGATGAAATATACAACTTTCTTCTAGTTCCTAAATGCTTCCTCCCTCCCCCAACCCCCAACCCCCACTATAATGATCCGAATTCTACCTTGCAAGTCTGACTAAACCAGAGGATGTACACTGGTACAGATAGGAACTGGAAATACAGGGAATCCAGGGCAGATGATCCCTTCAGGACCAGTGGTGTGAGTGGCGATACTGGGAGGGTAGAGGGAGAGTGGGTTGGAAAGAGGGAACTGATTACAAGGATCTATATGTGAATGACGAGGGCAATGAATGTACAAATGTGCTTTACACAATTGATATGTGTATGGATTGTGATAAGAGTCATATGAGCCCCTAATAAAACAATTTACAAAAAGATGATTAAATAATAGTATGCTGATAATGGTCAGTGGATCAATTTCTGTGAATAAACATGTCAACATCTAAAAAAGAAAAAAATTTCTCCATTTTCAACCTGAACTTACATGAGAACATTGGTGATCTGTTCTACAGTCAGCCTCTGGCTTATTTTTAACCGCATTTTATTGTAGTACAACGTAAATCGTCACCATGAGCTTACAGTAATTCTATTGATAGTAGCATTGTTTTAGTCAGTGGTAAAATGGTACTGAAAAAAGGAATTTATACGTGTGTAGGACTTCTTAATAGATTATAACACAGGAATCATTAACATGTATTTCTTCAAGACTGGAGTGCCTGAACATAGTTAACCAAGCCATGCTGGCTGCAGCTTGGCAATACTTTCAGTAACACTTCTGCAGTGTCTAGCTCAATGAGAAGAAAACACACAATCTAGTTAAAAGATTGGCAAAAAGGATGAACAGAGAATTCACTTGAAAAGATAGTAGAATGGCTTATAAACACATGAAGAAGAGCTCATGATAGTCATTTGGGAGATGTAAATCAAAGCTGCAATGGTAGCCCAATTTAAAAACAAAACAAAACAGAGACAAACATTTGTTGGTGAGAGATGGGAACCCGTATTCAATGCTGGTGGGATTGTACACATCTACCACCATTGTGGAAAGCAAAGTGTTGCACAACGACCCCGCCATACTTATGCGGGACCTATACCGCAAAGATGTAAGAGACAGCATGCAAACAGACATGTGTTCTCCCACGTTCATTGCAGCATAGTTTGCGATAGCAAGAAGTTGGAAACAACCCAATGCCCATCAGCTGAAGAATGAATAAAGAAATTGAGATGCATACCTAACAACGGCATACTGTGCATTCCTAAAAACAATGAAATCAGAAAATGCCTCATGACAAAGAGTGAAGTTAGTCAATCACAAAAATATTCTCTGATCCATCCCACTACTATGAAGATAAAAACCAAGATGAAGAAGGGTTCAGGTTCCCAGTCTAGACCGTCTTCCAATCTGGTTTCCTCAGCAATAAAGTCGTCTGCCTACCGAGCTCCAATGAATGAGGTCCAACACCTGCTCTATGAGAACACCTTGGAAACAATCTCATGGGAGACAGGTTCACTGCACATGATGCCAATTTCCCCTTTTGTCGGAGGAGAAGACCAATTAATTCCTGTCATATATCTGTTCAACGGTCATCCCAAATCAACAGACAATCCTACAAGAGTAATTAGTGAAGCTTTCTGGGAAATCAGATTAAGAGGAAGGGGCTATAGGTCTGCTGGTGAGTGAGCCGAGGGCACCCACCATTGAGAAAAATACTTAATATTACAGATAGAGATCCCAAGAGAAAAATACATAGGCCCTGTGTTATGTTCCTAATTGGGCACTTTTGAGTTCCTTTCTAACCAGCCCCTGGTGATCCAGGCAATGTGTTATAGACGACGGGGATATTAGACTCTGACCTTTCAAGGTACACAATAAACTTTGAAGACCATACCAGAGGGACTCGAACTGGAAACCCTACTAAGTAAACTGGACTTTACCTTAAACTTACTGTAGCAGAGCTGAGGAACTGAAATGCTCCCTTGAACATTAAGCTAAAATGCTCTCATAAGAGAAGAAGCAGACCATCAACTTTGGGCTGGCTTAGGTCTATTTTGGGCAGGACCTGGGATCAACATATATTTCCTGTTTTCATGCTCCTTTTGTCTAATTATGACACATCAAAATGAATTTTTGATGCAAAGCAGATATTTCATTTGATCCTTCTAATAAGAGATGGAAACATTTAATAGTGTTGCTCAAAAAGATAACAATCTTTTTAAAGGCTTGTTTATTTTTTAATGGCAGAAGCTTCCATTGTATTATTCAAAGTAGGTCTAACAGCTAGATCCCTGGTGGTGTAGTTATGAGCTGTAATCCTCATGGTTGGCAGTTTGAAAGCACCAGAGGTTCTGAGGGTGAAAGACTGGTTTTTCTACTCCTGAAAACAATTACAGCCTCAAAAACTCCCAAGTGGGGTGCTGTGAGTCAGCATTGACTAGATGGCAGGGTTCTTGTGGGGTTTTTTTGAGGCATAATAACTGGTAGGAGTTTAAATATTGATACAATGATTCAGGAATATCTCACATGAAAAGAAATTATAACCCTCACTTCTAGAAAACACAGGCATAATCTGGAAGAAAACATGTCAGTATTGAGCTTTTATATTTTGACAGTTATGTTTGATATGACTAGCATGTGCTCTCTAGCTCATAGTGGGAGGGATTATTTTATTGAACATGGGTGGGTATTATCTTATTTTAAATAGTTATTTCAACAGTCAGACATTTTTCATGGCATTTGGATACAAACTTGTATTTCAAAGACATAAATTTTAAAATTCTTAATCAAGGGTGCCTAAGAAATATTTCTCTTTTTAAGTTTTCCCTCTGGCCTTTATCTCATAAGTAAGTGAAATCTCGAAGTGACTGGTGGATTCCTATCTCTAAGTCAAACTGAAAGTGTAGATATTATAATGCAGCATACATTTAAACAAAGTGTAGATATTATAATGCAGCATACATTTAAACAAAGCAAAATTTTAACCTGAGCTATGAAGTAATAGACATAAAGTGCTTATTAAGTTACATGAAACAGAACATATTATATGAAACAGAACCTATTATATGAGAAAAACAATTACTCTTCATTGTAGGATTTTTGAGTTTAATTTTGAAAGATAAACATTTCCCAAATGATGCAGTAAGTAGTTCTGAGAGTTGAATCATATACTTTATGTGGCATTATTGTAAACTTTCTTCAAAGAGTGGCATCATTTTAGATTTATTATTATTATTATTCATGAATTTTACTGCACAGTAAGATAACGCCCAAAGTCCGTGGTCAGCTTTGGGCATTAACTCTTGAATGTGGTTTGGTAATCAACTCTGGAAAACCTCCCTGGTGAAAAATGCTGTACCTCCACACCCTCTGCAGTTTCTGGTGCACTTACAGCATCAAAGAAACAAATGCCCTTGCACCACTGCCGTTGAGTCGATTCCAACTCACAGTGCCCCTTCAGACCGAGTAGAACTACCCCGTTTGTTTCTGAGGCTGTAATCCGTTACCAGAGTGGCAAGCCCCATCTTTCTCCTGTGAAGCTGCTGATGGTTTCAAACCACTCACCTACCAGTTACCAGTCCATTGCTTAACAATTGCGCCACCGAAGTGACTGGATGATTCAAACTGCTGACCTTATGACCAGCAGCCCAACACTTAACGCATTACTCCATCAGGGCTCCATGTACTATAGATAGATAAAGATATCATATGATATAAAGATATCCTATATAGTCAATATAACTAAACTATCACGGCTACAAATAATAGAAACCTTTAAAAAATGTCCACATGTAATGTTGTTGTTTTTCAAGATTTCCTACTTCTCGCCCACGATCTTCTACAGGCAGTGTTTTCATCCCTTGACCGCTTCCTGGAGGAATTCCACACTCCTTTGCACCACATCAAAATGACTGTTGGGCATCCTTGAGAAGCTCAAGCCATAGTCCTTCTAAGTAGTCTTTGAGTTCACGAAACAAACACACAAATGGCTGAAGGTGAACGATCAGGTCCGTAGCGCAGATGGCCTAAGGTTCCCCAATAAAATTATCACGCGATGGCCCCTGCTAACTTACAAAAATATACATGCGCCTTGTCTTGACGGGGCGGGGCGATGCTCAGCCAATTCTCCTGGCCATTTTATTACAAATGTACCAGCTCATTTTTAAAACGAAAACTCTTCATAATAAGCTCTCATGATAGTCAAAGAAGTTAATAGTCTTCCTTCTCTTGACTCATCTTTGAAGTCCTATCAGCTTTCCTTAAAATGTTTAATTCATATAATTTTTTTATATGACACAACATTTCTGTAAACTTGTTGCAAAGTTTCAACAGTTTGGGAGATGTCAAGTTGAGTTATTTTAAAAATATATTAACCCTGACCTCAAATTAATTTGTTGACCATCAAATATGAGTGATATGTTTTCTTGTTTCATTTTTGGAAGATTTAGTAGTTATATCATCTCCTGTCAACCTGTGAAGGGGTAGAGTGTAGCTTGTCAATCAGGTTTCAGCTTGATGACCTCATTTGGAGGTGGGCAGGAGAGAAATAGCTCACAGGAGGCCAGATACAATCTCTGCTTCCACTTATTACTGACAAGACACAGGGAGCTATGCTAGAGCCCTGGAGCTGGAGAAGACACACGAAAACCCCTTCTAGTGTTGAGATGTTTACACTGTCACTGGATCCACAAAACTTTCCACCCATTGACCTGTGATCTCCCTGCATTTGGCGTCATTGCATGGCTACATGAGTTAAAAGAGGAATTTTATGGATTAGTCTCATCATCTGGGGTAATATCAGACTTATGGACTTGAACCGGACTGGCCTGGGATATTTTCTTAATGTACAACTGCTCTTTGGTATAAAGTTATTTCTTACTTACAGTATAAAAGAGAATAATTAATTTTCTTCAATTCTGGACAGGTTAGTCATTCAAAATATAAAAATAATTGCACCTCCATTCTCTCTATACTATTCTCTGGAGACAACTCATTCTTGGTTTTCTTCCAAATCATTTGCATTTTCCAACTCCTCACTGTATGTGATATATTATGGATATATTTTTAAGATCTTCTTTTCAATAGTTTTCCTTAAGCTATGTCTTACCTGTTTTATATTTCAGCTGACTTAATTTTCATTTCCAAAAGCTTCATTTAATTCTTTTTCAATTCTACTGAATCATTTTGATCTACTTATCACTTGCTTATCTTTTGTGAGCTCAACTCCCTTTCCTTTAAACATCAATATATAGTTATGTTATATTCTGCTTCTGATATTTCTGATATTTGAAATCGTGAGGAATTTCAATGTGAAGTCTAGTGTTTCGATGCGAGTCTCACAATATATTTCTTCTGTAGTTGGCTCATTTGTACTCTCAGTTTAGATGTCATTGGTTTTCATCCTGAGTCCCTGCATCAGGAATGCATTGCTTCAGGGAAAACTGAGCAGTTGCTTAGTAGGAAAGCTGGAGACAGTACCATTTTCAAGTATCTTATAGGATATTAAATTCAAAGCAGTAGGAGTAGCAGTGTCAGGTTCAGTTCTAACAACATGCCCCAAATTAGAGCGAATATGTTATCATTTTCTTCTCAGGTCTAGTTGTTATTAGCATCTTTTTCATAATGCGCAAGCCTGTTTTCTCCAACTTGGTTCATTTTTTCAACAGTAAGGATCTTTGAAATTTCCTATCTTCCTTGCCAGCCTGGAAATGTCTTAAAAATATATTTGTTTGTTTTTCATCAGAGGTCTTTTTATGTATTTGGTTTGACAAACTTATATTTTAATCTTATGGCTCTCAAATTATCAATTTTATATATACTTATGAAGTAGGAATAATAATAGTGTATATAAAAAGATAATAATAGGTTTTAGAGTTTTTGCTTTTGAGAGCTACTTGTTGGTGTTAAAGGCTGTTGAGTAGAGCCTGACTCACAGCAACCCTGTGGACAACAGAAAGACACATCATAGAAATAATAATAATGTTCTTTTCTTGTTAATCTGTAAAGTAGGAATTACAATAATGTTCAAGAATTATAGAGGTTACCTTAGTTAGCTCTTTCCACAGAACAAATATTACACACCCAACCAATGAGTTTGGGCCTTTGATTTGAATCTGATTCGTTTAAAATAAACAAAATGCCACTGCCATTCAGTTTGAGTCCGATTCATAGTGAGCCTCTCTAGGGGTGGAGGCTGCAGAGCGAACAGCTGCCTCTTTCTCCGCTGAAGTGCCTGGACTTTTCAGGTAGCAGGGCAGTGCTTACCTGAGAGTGTCACAGGGTTTCCGAGGCTACACACCTTCTGGGGGAGCAGATGCCTCCGGGTTCTCCTGGAGTGTGGCCAGTGTGTTTGAATAGCCTGTCTATGGTGAGTAGCCCAACACGTACGTGACAGGACCACCAAGGCTCCTGAACTATTACATAGGTAGCATATTCTTATTAATACCGATACTAAAATGAACAAAAATCTGTTCACGTTATATTGTGCTTAAAATTAAAATATGGAACTTCTCTGGTGATACACTTTATCTTACTTTGATTGGCCAAAAGTAATTTAGGCCAATATAAAATAAAAAAGTATTTTATTTTATATGTTTTGTTAAATATGCTAAGCTTAGAGTGGAGCCCTGGAAGCACAGTGGCTAAGCATTGGGCCGCTAACCAAAAGTTGGAGGTTCAATCTCAGCCTCTCTGGCTGGATGTGGCTGACTGTGACTGTAAAGATGGCAGCATTGGAAATCTGATGGACCAGTGTAGCTTTTACTGTAGGGTTTCTATGAATCAGCATTGACTTGATAGTTTTGGTGTTGTTTATTTTAATAGGAAATAGTATTTTAAAATATAAAGCTTCCAAAAGTATTTTAATACTTTATATTTTAAAATATAAAGCTTCCACAAGTAACTAATGAAAACATTTCAGTAAAACAATTTCTGTAGTAGAAGTCTTCATTAAATTATTAGTTTGGGAAAGATTCGAAAGTTTTGCCTAATATGAAGCAGTATTTCATTAATTTACTCAATGCATATCACTTTAGACACATTTATAAAAGAGCAGACTTGGTGATTTGAGGGATAATTTATTGTCTCTGAATAAAAAAAAAAAAACGTACAGTGTGATTCAGGACACAGACATGGCAATACACCAAGCTCATTGTCCTTAGTGATTCTGACACCCAGAGACATTATAGGCCCAAGTACAACTGCCCTTCTGCGTTTCAAAGACTGTGATGCCTTATGGAAGTAAAGCTCCTGGCTCCCTTCCAGCAGAGCTGCACTTCTACACCACCAGCAGCACTATGGGGTCGTTTTATTCCTGAGGTTGCAACCTTTGTTTAAAATAAACAAGAATGGCTAGGTGCTTTGCACATTATTTAGATGAACGATTCTATCTTTATATCTAGACTAATCCAAAAAGTGGGAAATATTATTACCTTTGATGTTTCTGTTAAATTACTTAAACTAGAGATTAAATAAATTCTCTAAGGTCACTGTCTTTGGAGCAAACATAAATTAATTTAATTCTTTCAAATTTAAGAGTTCATGCATCTATCTAGCCCCAATTCTTTGCTGTACCTTATCACTAAAATAAATACAATAATTAAAGAGTGTAGCATACAGTGCCAGTATTTTATGTGGAAAAAGCTGTTTTCCACATAAAGGAATGAGAAAGGTGTCAGGTGCAAGTGCATTCGAGCTGGGTCTTGGAAGACTAGTGGGCTTAGTGCAGGAATAGGCTGGGCTACATGCAAGCCAGACTAAGGTAGACGTGTGGTCTAAGGTAAGGAGGCCTGAGAGTATTATAATCTGTTGGTAAAATGGCTAAGCAGTGGATGCCTAAACCATTGTTTAATCCTACAGGCTGCCCTACAAGATTAAAGACCTAGCAATCTGTTCCTGTGAAGAGTCCAGGAAAGCCAATGGAGCAGTCCTACTTTATACTATAGGAGTCCTATGCGCCAGCATTGATTGATGACACTAATGTGGCAGACTTTGTGGAGAACCACAGCAAAAGAATAAACATATCAGGAAAAATTCATGTACGACTTTGAAGCCAAATTAAGGAATTTGGTTTTTGTTATATGGGAATTTGAGAGCTATAGCATCTTTGCAGAATAGAAATGAACATAACTTGGGTTTAGAAAAATAACTATAGCAGCAGCCTAAACATAAAGAGCCAAGATATTATATTCGAGTAGCACAATAAAAGATGATTGAAATGACAGAAGCAGAAGCTATTGAGATGGAAAATTTTGATCTATGAAAGTATTATAAAATTTTAAGCTCACAATTTCCAGATTTTTAAAATGACTTTAAGATATTTTTCAACATATCTAATTATTATAGCTTCAGATACCTTGATTTCAACATTACATCATTTGTGGCATTTTTACCTTTGAAAGTTATAAGTATCTGGAACAAATCATTACATATAATTTGGTTATTTTAAAAACTATTACACATTTTATTTTTTTTAAATAACCTATGGAGCCAACTTGTAAAACTCAATCTAATTAGTAATATAGATTTTTAACTTACTCTTTCATCTAGTTCATTAATGCTTCCTCTCCCCACTATCATGACCTCAATTCTACCTTACAAATCAGATTAGACCAGAGCATGCACACCGCTACAGATAAGAGCCCGCAACCCAGGGAAGCCAGGATAGATAAACCCCTCAGGCCAACTATGAGAATAGAGATACCAGGAGGATAAGAGGACAGTAGGGGGAGACAGGGGGAATTGATCACAATGATCGACAAATAACCCCCTCCTAGGGGGATGAACAACAGAAAAGTGGGTGAAGGGTGAGAGAGAATGATGTAAGATATGAACATAATAATTTATAACTTACAAGGGTTCATGAGGGAGGCAGGGCAGGGGAGGGAGGGGGAAAATGAGGAACTGATACCAGGGTTCAAGTAGAAAGAAAATACTTTGAAAATGATGATGGCAATATATGTACAAATGTACTTGACACAACGGATGAATGTTTGGATTGTGATGGGAGATGTAAAATCCCACAATACAAGTATTTAATAAAAAAAGATAGCCATTAAAAATTCATTTACTGTCAATAAGTATGTAGAATTAGGAGGCCAACAGAGTTTAGGTTTGGTACTCAGCACCCTAAGGCCTTTGCAGGGAATGAAATGACTTATGAGCATTCATCAGACTCACATATGGTTAAATATCCACAAAATAACATTTTTACCTGGCCATAGAACTTATCAGTCAAGCATAAAAACCACCAAAATCTTTCTTTGTGTGTGGTCAAGTTCTTAATATTTATTTTATGTCAAAACTAATTGTAAATTTAAATCGAAAATCAAATGATTTGCACTTTAATTGGTGCTTTCAGTTTGGCAGTTCTTAATAATGGGGTAATTGTTGTTCTGTCAACACTTGATTATATTGACGGTCATAATTGGATACATTTACAAACATAGGTAAGAGAATTAATCTTGATGTTGACTACTCACTTTCACAGGTGATCATTTCAATATTAAATGAAGGGACACATGACTTGTTCTGCAAGGAATGATATTGCAGTATGAAACAAACATCCAAATGTAGGAAACATGTCAAGTCTTGTAATAGTGTTCAATATAGGCAAACAACAAATGTAACAAAGGATGGCTGTGTAACAAGTCATGAACTCTGTTTATATTCTTCTCACTACCAGTTCTCTCTATATCAGGAAGGACATGAAAATATACTTGACCACACAGACCGAAGTCATAAAGCATACAAAGAAAACTCAGCGTCTCCCAGAGGATCAATGGAATACATTACCAAATTCATTCATGAAGTTTGATCTAATTGTCTCAGCATAGAAGCATGTTTTTTATCAGTTATAATGGTGCATAATTGTAATTACATTAGTGATTTTCAAATATTAGAAAAATAATGCCTGGCACTAACACTGAAACAATATTTGATTTCCTTGAAATGCAGCCTATAAACTATGTACATATTAAAACATTTTTCTTTTATTATACTGTATTTTCCTTTTAATCTTGCTCATTTTAATCTTGTATATAAAGTACAAATTATTATAAGTACAAATTATTAATATCTCTATATGTTGTTTTCAGCTTCAATACAGGATTACAGTGTATGTAGGTAGAACTTCAGCTCATATAATTCTGTCAATATAACTCTTGTTTCCAAATATTGTTTCTGTTTTCTAGCTCTAGGTTTTTAATATTTGAAAATTCCCAGTCTTCTGTCCGAGGTCCAGGCATAAGGCTAACCCCAAATCAGCAAAGTACATCGTCGACCAAATTGGAAGATCCCAACCCATTCCATATTGCCTTTTGGATTACTGAAGCTGTGAATTGCACAATGATGCTATTTATTTCAAATAATAAGCTTTATCGTTTTGAATGATTTGACTGGTCTATTCGGATTATACAAGAGTCTCGTTTATTTTCTTGGTAACTAGGCATTCCTGATTGGACTTGCAGTTGTCAGGATCCAATGAGTCTTCAGCCACAGCGTGGAGGAGCGGGTTCCTGATCTATCCTTGGGTCTCTTTTTCTTTCTCTGCATCTTTTGTTCTTTCTTCTCTCAAATGCTTCAAAACATTTTCCCCGTTATAACAAGTCAGGTAGCCCATTGGTTAACCACTCAGTGGTTTAAACAGCCACTTCTTGGTAGAAAGATGTGTCAGTGTGCTGCCCTAGAAGTCCTAGGTAGGCGCAGTACTCTGTCCTTCACTGACACTAGGAGTCGCAATAAACTTGATGGCAGTAGCTTTGATAAATTAGATCAAAGAGTCCCTGGATGATGGAAATATTTAGAGCATTCAACTGCTAAACAAAAGATTGCAGGTTCATCCATCCAGAGGTTCTTTGTAAGAATTATCTGGTGATTTGTTTCTTTAAAAATTGCTGTTGGAAACCCTGTGGAGCATAGTTCTCCTCCAACACTCATAAGATTACCATGTGTCACATCTGAATAAAGGGTCAACTCGTTATGATCGAGATAAAAACATCAAATCATTGACTCATTAGAAATGAATCTGGTTAAAATTTAATGTTAGATCAATGTCTTTTTTATCATTTAAAAACTTAATCTGCTTAAAATATGTATGAGTCAAAAAAAACACTACAGTGTTTTGAAATAAGGACTCAAATAAGCCTTTTATTTTCCTGTTGAATCTTTCATTGACCCCACTTCTATTTGAATTTGCCCTTTGAAAAAAGTCTAAGTACAGTATTATGCAGAAATAGGAGTCTGAGCACTAAAATAGGAGTTAAGGAACCTGTCTCTTAACTGCCCACACACACACAAAAAAAATCTCATTAGGAAAATTTTTGTGTGCATTGAAAAGTTATCACACGCTGACTCAGAGATTATCGATTGTGTTGCCAAGCATAACAGAAACTGGGGGTTATCTTTCACTTCTGTGTTAGCCTCTTTGCTTCGCCTTCAGGAATTGTGATGCCACATATGAAAACCTTAATCCCTTTGTGTTAAGAATGACATTTGGGGTATTTTATCTTAATAGAGATGTTAGCATTCCTTCAGTACAGCTTTGTAAAATGTGACTAGGATGCTCTGGGATTACTAAATGGGATGAAAGCCAGTTAGATACAAGAGTGTCTAGGAACTGAATCAATAATACAACATTCAGAATGTACTTCTTTTCCTTTTCCTCCCCAGTATTTTTGAAGTTAAGCAATAAAATAATACGTTTACATCAGAAACCAATGTTCAGTCTTGATGGTCACTAACTACTGGTGTTGTATTTGTGGTAAGCTAATAAAGACTTTTCTAAAATAAGTAGCCCTAATTATATTAATGTAAGGTATTACATTTCTTATCCAAAACAGTTTTTTATCTGATAACCAATTCTTTTATACAGTTTTAAGCTGCCATAAGGGAATCCCTTATGAATTAAAATTGAAGAAAGAATCTATCCTCATTTACTTACAGACTGAACAGCAATGGAAGATAGTCTACTTCTCCTCCCGTGTGTGCTTTCTTTGATTTCTCATTTTTCTGCTAACAATATTTATATCATGGCATAATTAATTTCATAGCAGAACCAACCCAGAAGATCTGTTGCCAAGTTTATAATTTTCAAAATAGTAATTAGAAAATTTTAATTCACTTAAGACACTAAAATAGAGTGACCTGAAAACCAAAGATTCTTATATTAAAATGAAAATATATATTTTGGATATTTTAAGAAAATACAGATGTTCCTAGAAGTTGCATGTACTACTTACATACTGAAAACTATAGCTGCTTTAATATTTAACAAATTTGAATAAGAAATGAATAGAGGTTTGAATATTTAGTGAGTTTTTATAAGGAATTGGGACAGAATCCCAACTGAAATGTTTCAAAAAGCTGATGTAGCACTGGAAGCACTAGTCTATGCCAAGAAATGTGGAAGACTAGTATGTGGCCAAGAGACTGGAAGAGATCCATATTTGTGCTCATTTCAAAGAAGAGTAACCAACAGAATGCAAAAATTATTGAGCACAATCATTAAAATCACATGCAAGTAAAATTTTGCTAAAGTTAATTCAAAGAGAATGCCAATAAGAATTTCAGTGAGCTGTTGGAAATTTAAGCCAGATCCAAAGAGACAAAGAAAGAGGGATATTCTTTCTGGTGTTTGGTGGATCTCGGGTGAATGTAGGAAATACTAGAAATATATTTTCTTTGTTTTATGGACAATATAGAGGCATTGGACTGTGTGGTTCATAACAAACTATGAATCACGGTGAAAAAATTTGGAATTCTAGAACACTTTAATTGTGCTCATGTGTAAATTGTATACACACCAAGAGACAGCATTTAAACAGTACAGGGGGATACTGAATATTTAAAATTAGGAAAGACATGCATCCTAGTTATAACTTTTCACCGTATTTACTTGATCTGTATGTTAAGCAAATGATCTGAGAAGCTGAACGATATGGATGTCACTTTGAAGACTAAAGAGCACTGTACCCAAGCCACAGTATTTGGATTAGGTAGAATTGACTAGTGAAACAAATCCAGAGACACTCATATGTGTAAGAGAGAGCTTTATATCAAAGGGTAATTGTATATTGAGAAAACATCCCAGTCCAGTCCAGTTCAAGTCCTTAAGTCCAATATTAGCCCATATGTCTAATACTAATCCATAAATTCCTTTTTAGACTCACACAGCATATGCAATGATGCCAAATGCAGGAAGATCACAGGTCAATGGTGGATCCACTGGTGGTGGAAGCATCTCAAGCCTGGTGTAGGTCTCCACATGGTTGCTCCAGCTCCAGGACTCTGGCTGCCATCAATGTGGGTCCATGTGGCTTGTCAGTGGGAATAGGAAGCAGAGAAAGAGTGTGTGTCCAGCGTCCAGGGAAGAAGAGTGGAAAACTCCCAGAATCCTCATGAGAAGGCTACACCCACTCAGAGGCCTCATTGGCTGTACCTGATTGAGAGGCAGAGTTTTCCCTCAAGTTGACAGGAGATTATATTACTGCCACAGTATTATAATTGCCTGTTCTTCATGTAAAAATTGGACAGCGAATAAGGAGTACCAGAGAAGCATTGATGCATTTGAATTATGATGTTGGTAAACAACACTGAAAGTACCAGGCATTGCTAGAACAAACAAATCTATCTTGGAGAAAGTACAGCCAGAATACTCCTTCAAAACAAGTATGTGGTAATGTTGTCTCCCATACTTTTGCATGGTATCAGGAGAGAAGAAGCCCTGGAAAAAAAGACATCATACTTGATAGAGTGGAAGTTCAGTGAAAAAGAGCAAGATCCTCAAAGAGATAGATTGACACAATGGCTGCAACAATGGCCTCAAGCAAAACAACAGTTGTCAGGCTGGAACAAGACCATACAATATTTCATTCTGATGCATAGGGAAGCTATTTAAAGTGACTGGAGAGCACTTAAGAACGGATGAAGTGGAACACTGGAAAGGATAGTCCTCATTATTGTATCTTACCCAAAAAAGGATTAGAAAATAATTGGTTGATTCTGTAGTGTGTGGCTGGATTAACTGTGATAGTTATATATAAATTGGTGTCAATTTGGGACTTGATAGGATTAGGAATGAAGGGGTGGAGTCTAGACTGTGAATTGGGCCATAGCCAATGATGACTCTGTGTGGGCACGGCCTTCCCCTGAGGATTCTGGGAATTTCTGTAGTTCCTCCTTGGAGCAGGAGACACACACTCTCTCTCTGTTCATTCCCTGAGAGACGCTCTACTGACAAGACACATGGCACTACGCTGATAGACCCCATGCCCTGAGAACTCGAGAAGCCACATGGAGGGCCCTGTCAGCACTGAGATTCTTACCATGTCACAGATCCGTGAGACTTACCACCCACTGGCCAGTGATCTTCCTGAATTCGGTATCACTACATATGTTTTGTGAGTCTGAAAAGGACTTTATATATTGTTATTAGACATATGGGCTAATATTGGACTTACGGACTTGATCTGAACTGGGCTAGGATGTTTTCTCAACATTCAATGGCTCTTGTATATAAAGTTCTTTTCTATAGAAATATATGTGTCTATAAATTTGATTCTCTAGTCTACCCATACTAACAGTAACTCAATGCCTTATTACCTGGTTAAGATTAGTATACCTCTATAAATTGAAAAAACTGAAGAGAAATGGATGGCAGAGAATTCTTTGTTTAGAATATCTCTTTTGATTTAAGAAGTGATGCGTAATGAAATAGTTGTGCCATATATGGGATATACTTAGTAAAAATGGTACTAATTCACTATTTAATCTTTTAAGACCAAATTATTTTCTGCTATGGATTTTTTGAAACTATATACATTTAATAATAGACATTTTGAATGAAATGGCAAAAGAAGGGTTGTTGTTTTTTTTTAAAGCAACCTGGATTTTGACACAATTAGTTTGACATATATGTGCATAGCTGGTGCTGGAATTGATAGGAAAAGGCCTTTTTCTTGAGGTTCACACCCCACAAGCTACAGAGACCACCCCATACCAATGACAGTGTGGAATGAAAGTGGGACAGTGACATTAAGAGGCAGATATCATAGTTGAGCAATACATGCTCCACTGGTCATGAAAGGGTTATGATATCAAACAATCAAGGTTGCCCCCCCCAAAAAAAAAATCCTCTTAGCATATATAAGGTATGCTATTCTGATTGCCCCATTTATTGTCAAATAACCATTGTCACTCAACTCTTTCTGAAAAGAACATTTAAAGAAAACACACACACACAGATTTTTATGTTTATTTGATTTTTTTCTCCTAGAAAAGTCAGCCTGAAGCACTTAGTTAGTATGAATTCTATAATTGATGTGAATAAGCTGTGCATAACAAAAGGAAGGAACAGGCACATGTTCTGTATGAATCCATAACATTATCCACAACTCAAACAGAGGTGGTGTTACAGGGGCTGAGAATAAACGTCAGCGATCACTTTCGGGGATGCATTCCTTTGTTCTTCGACCTTGGTTTCATGTGGCAGTATACTCAATTGAAATAATATATTCAAAGTTCTTAACAATACATGCATAGTTTATGTGCTATCTCCCAATGTGATAAATAATCTCTGGGAACTTAAAAAGCTTAAACGTGGCCACTTATAATAGATTCAATGATCTTTATTTACCTGAAATAAAACAGGAAGAATAAACCCAAGAATCAGAGAGAAAACTGTACTGTAGAAATAATCATCTCCATGAACCACTGCCTCCTCCACCCTAAGCCCACACGGACTAGACAGTGCCTGGCTACTACTCCCGTGTCATCAGGACGTGATCGGTAAATCGTAATGAAAATGAGAAAAAAATGTGCAACAGAACATTACTTTCTGAAAGAATCTATATTTACTTCACTTCTTAAGACTGGAGGAGTTCCCCAAGATTATGGGTCTGAGTTGTTCTTTAAACCTTGAAAGGACACTACCCCTAACATCACCATTAGACTACATAAAAATTTAACCCAGAGGAAAGATTGCCACTCTTACATATTGAATATATAAATCTCTATATTTATATAGAGAGATAAATAACCTACTCTATGAAAGATGAGGCTTTCTACTCTCATAAAGAATTAGTCTCAGAAATCCACAGGGGTGTTTCTGTCCTATCCTATAGTGCCGTTATTAGTCAGAATTTACTCTATGCTATTAAGGTTTTGTTTGGGGGGTGTTTGTATTGTGATATATATCATATGAATATATGCATATGCATATAAAGGGTTAATAGCTATTTCAAGGCATAGATGATGGAAAGACTGGATTGCAGGAAGTTGAAATGACTAGAAGTCAAACCATTAGAACAGAATTGATGAGAATGCTGAAACAACGTGAAGAATGAAATAAATATCACTCATTATCTTGTCTAAAAACCACAGAATGAGAGTGGAATTTTCTAGGTATTCCACCAAAAATTAATTAAATATTTTAAAAGGATTGTTTTGCAATTCTTCCAGTTATCTGAGTTGCTATGTTTTGGCTAGTTGGTTCTGACTAACAGCAACCGAGATGGCACAGTTGAGCAATACATGCTCCACTGGTCATGAAAGGGTTATGATATCACTGGTCATGAAAGGGTTATGATGGCACAGTAGAAGCTTCCTAAGCTGTATTCTTTCTGGGAGCAGATTGGCTGGCTGTCCTCCAGTGGCAGCTGATTGGTTCCAACTGCTAACTTTTCTTTTCTTTTATTTTTTTTAATCATTTTATTAGGGGCTCATACAACTCTTATCACAATCCATACACACATCAATTGTGTAAAGCACATTTGTACATTCATTGCCCTCATCATTCTCAAAACATTTCCTCTCCAATTAAACCCCCAGCATTAGGTCCTCATTTTCCCCTCCCTCCCCGCTCCACCCTCCCTCATGAGCCCTTGATAGTTTATAAATTGTTATTTTGTCATATCTTGCCCTGTCCGACGTCTCCCTTCACCCACTCTTTTAGCAGCTGAGCTCTCGGTCATTGCAGCACCAGTGGGCCTTATCCAAATGATCGAGGGTCGTAAAATTACATAGCTCCCATAGAATCAAGAGCAGAGAACCCAGAAAGATCTGCTCTAAATAAAGCAGTGTTTTCCAAGGAAGTACATTTCAAAATAGTTCTAAAGTGTAATTATTTCATAATTCAAGGGTTAAGAAAAGAGATGCATTAATAATTAATGGATAAAAAATGAAGGGCTGAATCCGTGAAATAATCGAGAAGGCCAAGTGATAAGTAACTCCTTATCAGTTTTTCCCTTATTCTCAACCACATATGGAGATATCCATTTTATCTCCTTATCAAGACTTTATTTCTTTACACATTTTTCCTCTTAGCCTTTCATCTGATTAACTATTTTGCTTACATGACCTATTTTTACCCAACCTCTTTATTACCCCAGCCACACTACTCGTGCTTAATTATAACAATAACATAATGTTTCATCCTGAATCCAATGACTGAATGTAATAAATAAATAAAGCCACCTACAAATTTCAAAACATTTATATAGTAGAAATGAAAAGTCAAGGAAAAAAGAAAGCTTATCTTTTTCTTTCTTCGCTGCCTTTCTTATTTGACTATTCCTATGTCTTCTACTCTCTAAATCCCTTTCAAACCCTCTTTTTTTCATTTAGTACTGAATTTTACATCTCAGTGTCTTCAATCAATTTGACCATGAAGAAGAATTGTAACCTGGATATGTGCCTTTCCTTTATAGCCAAAATTGTCAAACTGGTAAGGTCTAATGAATACAAAATATATCAGGGAGGGAGTCAAACTTCAAGTTTTAGCAATCTGGTCTAAGGTAACATTTCATAAACTTATAAAAAATGGACTCTTTCATATATACTTATTCTTCGGTTGCTGTGCCTGCTTTAGTTGACTCTACTATCCACTTATACCCTAGAGTAATCTTGCTCTGTCCTTCCCTGTTAAATAAATAAAACAGTGGCAATCGCTCCCACAGAGAATAGAATAAGGAAATATATTTTATATATTCTCATTGAAAATAAGTATAAATATAAAATAATTGAAATACAATAAAAAATCCTTTGTAAAAATATTTATTTTTTATTCCAATCAAGTTAAATGGACCTTATATGAAAGTCTTAGTTTTTTTAATCATTATGTTATCCCAAATGGTGAATGCCCGTATAAGTCAACACCAAACATAAATTGTTCTAACAACACAATATCTTTAAAAAAAATAGAAAAGAAAACTAACAATAACAGAACTGACTCTAGGCATGTTAGGAAAAAATAGCTGTCATAAATATCTATACAATATTTTTATGGAAAGAAAAAATCCTCTAACTTTATATCCGAATACTGTATTCCAAATTGAAGTCAACAATTTAAACTATTTTTTAGAACTTAACATGGAAGATAACACATAAACAATTATTGTGGCTATATGTGTACCACGGAAAATGTCAGCTACCCAATAAACGAAGCAATCATAGGCTTCCTTGTGCTTTCTTACTACTCTGGAATGAACGATTTTACATTTTTCACCATGCCAAAGGTGGCGCTCCGAGGTATACCTGTCACACTTCTCTCTCCCAGCCTCCTAGCACCTTCCATCAGAATAAAAGTCTATTTTCAAATTTATAATCCCCGACAGCCACACAGGGCCAAAGTACTCTATAGGCAAGGTTGAACAAGTTTACTTGCCCGTATTCACTATTTTGTATGGAACAGTTTAATATAGTTATCCCTATCTGTTTTCACCTTGCTAGTTGGAGAATTCACACACAACCCCTAAAGAGAAATGGAGAATTCACACACAACCCCTAAAGAGAAATGGAG
>NW_022107432.1:5831330-5839546 GCF_000313985.2 Echinops telfairi | reverse complement strand
ACACACAACCCCTAAAGAGAAATGGAGAATTCACACACAACCCCTAAAGAGAAATGGAGAATTCACACACAACCCCTAAAGAGAAATGGAGAATTTAGATGTTTAAGTAGAATATTTTTAGGTATCCCAACTAAAGTAATGTTCTATTTCATTATTTTTGTATTTGAATTTCAGTTGTCACATTACTCGAGATACTAAACAAAATCTGCATACTGTTCTACTTAATTTAGGAAAAAATATTCCTTTTCCTGTTATGGATGTGAGAGGGGCATTTTATTTTTACTAATGAATTCCAGCTAATTATTCATGAATTAAACTGAAGGCTTAATTTCTGCTTAGTAGGTTTTATAAGACATAATTTTGTAGTTCACATTCACATGTATCCAGAGAGTTATCCAATCACTATAGCTTGTAATTTTAATAAGCAATTAAACTTGTAAGTTTAGTCTAAGATTATATATTAAGGTTAAAAAATGCCCCACCTTGCCAAACTATATGCTATTCATCCAAAAACTATTTTTTCTCTTAGCATTCAATCAATAATTTTTAATAATATATATTTTTTCAGTGCAAAACACATGGCCTGGTCAAAATTAACTCTTCACTTAACTTGAATAATACAATGTCAACAACTCACTGCTGTGGAGTTAATGGCCACTCGCAGCGATCCTATTAGGACAGGGGAGAACCACACTGTGGGATTCAAAGGCTGTTTTCTAAAAAGAGTTCAAAGAGCCTTGGTGGCTCAATGGTTCATTGCTTGCTGCTTACCACAGTTCAGCAATTGGAACCCACCAAGCATCTGCGTGGAAAAAGAGCTGGTGATCTCCTCCCAAAAGGAGTACAGTCTAGGAACTATAGAGGCAGTTCTAAGCTACAAATACTTTATCGGGTTGCTGTGAGTTGGAATTGACTCAGGGCCAGAAGCAATAACAATTTCATCATATTAAGAAAGTATAAGGACGAGGCTTTTTGAAATGGTTAATTCTGGAGAATTTGCATTTTCACTCTAGCTATCCTGTATCAGAATTCTCAGCCATGGACCCAACCCGAATGAACCAGTTAAAGGCCCTTTTAATAAGTCTACTTTTGATGAAAACACAATCCCTTTTGTTCCTGAAGAAACTGCATAACGATGTTTACATATGCAATTATATTCTCTCCAATTCTTCAAAATAATAGATGCATACTAGATAGAAATCTATAGCCTCAATGCTATAATTGCCTTTAATACTGTCCGCCACCCCCAAATTACATGAATTCGACACTGCAAGAGCTTATGTGCTTGGCAGATGGGCTCGGTTGCACAAGTTTCACAAGACAAAAGCTTTAACTGCGTGCAAGAGCATAATGCGAGTGAGAGGAAAACTGCTTTACAAAGAGGTGGCTGCCTGCTCACACACTTTAGGGGCTTCCATATGACAGTGGCAACGCACCAGCACCAAAGCCTGTCTCTACAATATCCTGCTTGCAGCACACACACACACACACACACACACACACGTGTGTAATTGGGCAGAGGGAGGGAAAGGCTAGATCACAGAGAGCGAGGTGGGGATAGAGTGCAAGAAAAGAGTTGCGCATCTTCTTTTCTTCCGCATGAGAATGTGACATGTGTCCCTATGTGACTGTCTAGCTGCGAACCCTCCCCACTTTCCCTGACGCTATAAATAATGGTAGAAGAGATTTCTCCCATTCTTGTCTGCTGTCCCACTTTGCTCACACGGGACAATCCTCACGGAGCCACCTTCCTCTTCACAGGATCTTTGTGATGAAAGCACACTGAACATCTGAATTGGAAACAGCTTTCCTTACCTAGTACTTCTTTTCAGAAATATTTCACTTAAACAACAACAAAACAGTCCTTTGGGGGACATTCTGATTTTGGATGAAATGGTAAACTTGGACCAATAAAAAAATCATGCTAATTGTCCAATTTTGTGTGCATTTAGCATTTGATATAAACTAGCAGTGCTATTATTTTGGATCCTGAGTGCCATAGATAAAACATTTAATTGATTTCATTTTCTGTCAGCATCGTTAAGTTTGAAATATATTGATGGCATTGTATGGCTCCCTCTGGTGTTTAATTTCACATCTCAAAACTCTGACTAACATGATCAAAGACGAGTAGGCAAGAGAGTAAATAAGAAAAGAAGTTGTCTCCGGGTTAACAGATTTGAGGATTAGTGGAGATTGTTTTTCCATTAAAATGTCTTCATAATTGGGTTATGATAATGAGGCTATCGTGGAAAATCTCTATATTTTCTGAAAACCACAAAGGTGATGCTTGAATTCCACCGGACGTTTTGTTACCACTTAGTGCTGCGGTGAGTGGAATATTCAATCTGCTATAATCAAACAAATGCCGTAATTCTTTAGCCCAACTTCTGTGGAGAGCTGAATCCATTCAAAGAGAAAATGAGAGAACTGGAAAAACGTCAAATGACGTAGTGAGAAAGAAAAGAGAAATTCTCTTTAAAAATTTAAGTAATATGTAGGGCTTCAAAATGATAGTTTATTGCTTTTCTGAGTTTGATTTGTCTGTTGAAAATTAAATATTATAAAGAGGATCATAACATTAATTCGACGAATTTATTGAAATACATGATTGCTTCAGTGTCTTCATTTTTCTACCTCTTAAGACTTAATTGGGACCAATTCTAGACCCTTTACTAGGCATTAGTTGATTCAGTCTATCAGTTTTATGGCTAAAAGTTATTAAATCCTACTTTATAGATGAAGAAAACAACCTGCAGGTCACAAAACTAGTAAATTAGGATTGCAGGCTAATTCATTTTGAGAGCAAAGTCCAAACTCTTTCCACCATGTGTGTTTTTCTTCATGGAGTTCTATGGAAATATTTTTTATTGGATATGTCATGGTTTCCAAGAGCTTTTATCAGTGGGACTGCTACCATTGGGATCACTACTGTCACAGACCCAGATCATGAGCAGGGTTGAGTAGTGAATGATTTGATCTTAACACCTGCACAGGGACAAGCACTGCACAGCCTCGCTCCTCCTGGCCCCACTCCCCTACAGCTCCTCATAGTGTCTCCTCTCTCCCATTGACCCAACAGAAATGTTCTTCTTGGGACCACTGGTAGATGCCACAACCCTCCTACTCACAACCTGACTGGAGGACCAGGGGAAGGCACAAGCCTCTTATTTTAGGGTCACTCCCTCAAATCGTGTCAAGGCATAGAGTTTTCATTCTCCAACCCCCTCGTGATGTCATCAGTTTTCATGAACCCTTTCTCATTTCTTATTTTAGACATTGTATGTGCTCTGTGATAAAACTGCTAAATATTTTGAAGAAATTCTATTGTACTTTTCTTTCTGTTAATATATAAACCATCTCTAGTACTAACAAAATATGGAATCAGAGAACCTACAGTATTTCCAATGCATTTCTTATATATTAGAATAAAATACAAATTAAAGAAAGAGAGTGATCTCTCCTAATCCCATGTCCAATCTACAAGAGGAAGTCCTTCTTTCTATGAGCATTCTGGCTTTACTGTGTCCAGGACAGGTTTCTTTGTTCTACTGCCAATCCACGGTACTTTCAATATTATTTGCAAACATCACAATTCAAATGCATCTATTGTTCTCCAAGCCCCAACCAAACCCATCGCCAGTGAATCAATCTCAACTCATGGGTTTCAAAGGCTGTAGATCTTCAAGGGAGCATAGAGCCTGGTCTGTCTCGCACACAGCTGTAGTCCAACTGCTGATGGCCAACTTCTCTGTGCCTCCTTATTCGTTGTTCAGCTGTCACATGGATCTTGGGCAGATACATGAAATATGGCTTGAGTCTTGCACACCTTAGTCCTCAAAGTAACGTTTTTACTCTTTAACCCTTTAGAGAAATCTTGTGCAGTAGATTTTCCCAGCACAATACACGATTTGATTGTTTCACTACTGCTTTCATGAGCATTGATTGAAAAACCAGTTACAGGGAAGCTAGCTGCAAGTTCCCAGCTCCCGGCACAAAGTGTTAGTCTCAGAAACTAGGAGACGCAGCCCTAGCTCGTCCCGTTGGGTTCCTACAAGGTAGAATCAGCAGTGCGTAGTGGCGTTGCATAGTTTCAATTTTTCATCAAACAAAAAGCCTCCGGATTTCTTTGAGTTAGCAACAAAAGACACCAATGTAGGTTTATTGTCAAAGCGAAGTGGCATTAAGCAAGTTCTTGATGATCAGGTTTACAAAAACAGAATGGTTATTTTGCTTTGTTTATATTTGTGGCTGTGTTTACATATGTGTGTGAGCATCAGTCTCCAACATGACTAAGCAACATCTTGAGAAAATTGCTATGTAATTTTAACTTAAATTAATTTTAGTTATTAAAATGTATCATCAAAATCAAGTATATTTTATGTTTTTTAAGGTATGATTGTTCTCTGTAATGTGCTGTTTTCTTTTCCACCGAACTGTTAAGTAAACTAGTTAGACTCTATTATTTGAACAAAATCCCATGCCAGATGATTAGCCTTAAGACCATCCTGGCTGCTACACATGGCAGATGTAGTAAATTCTAAAATAGTGGTAGTTGTTTTTAAACTTTGTCAAAAGGTTAGACTCAGTAATTTAAATGCCCCAAGAATCAAGAGCAACCGGATTTCATTGTCGTGCCAACTTCAGTACAGATAAGCAACAGCATTGACTGCCTTCCTTGACCTCTCCTAAGTGACAAATCCCCAATTAAAGTCCTCAAGCAGGTGTCCTAGGAAGAAATATGATATGAGCACCAAAGGATTGTAAGAAAATAAAGATTTTTAAAAAGTATGTTATCTTTCTGCATCAATTAGTCCCCAGGTCACTATTATGATTCTGCATTGTCTACTTTCCAGTATCTTCTCAATAGGAGATTGCTTGGTGATTGCTGGTGGAAGTAAATAGGTACATGAAGGCAGATTTTAAGATTTTTTAGGCTTAAGGAAAATGCTACCAAAAGTATCATAGGTAATTTTTCTAGCCTCAAAATTGAACTTCAGGATGCTCTGAAAGTTGTGAAGTTTTAGGAAGAAGAAACTCTTAGATCTATGAAAAATAAGTTTCTTCCAATGTATATCAGCTAATTTCCTTGAAAAGGAGATTTGAAAAAATGATATAGAAGAACTCCAAATTCTGTGTTCCTTATCTTGTCAGTCCTTAATATAAAAAAAGTGAAACTTACTATAGGGCCATCTTCTCTTGTGGAAGTCTTAGGTAAGCCTTCCTATAAAAAGGACATCTGAATTAAGATAAAATAGTTGAGTGGTGCAAACAATGAATATGCTTGGCTGCTCCTGGCAACCTAATTCTGAAAAATTGATCTCTTAAACCCCCATAGAATGTAGTTCTATTTGGATGCAGATGGGGCCACCATGAATTGGAGTCAGTTGGACAGCAACAGATACTAGTAAATTTAGATAATTTTCAAGAGTAGTCCCTACTTTCTGATTCAAGGAACAATTCGAGTAGTAGATTTATAAGATAGCCTTAGTCTTTGTAACAGAGTTGTATTGGCTATAATTATGTTTCAATTAAATGATTGTATTAAAAATCTGATTAATTAAGTCACTCATGGATAGGTTAACAGAGAGTTTAACAAATTACATCCCCAGCTTGGCTAAATATAAAGTAAAGAAGTCGAGATCCTTATATTTCTTATATTGTAGAACTTTATTTTCCCTAAAGATGACTCATTGAGACACCTGCAATCATTCTCTGCAACACACATATTTGTCATTCCAAGTATAAAATAATAATCATAACACTAGAAATTCTGTGTTGGGTTCAAGTTTCACAAAACAAATGTTTTAAACCCAAAGTAAATTTAAAGCATAATATAACAAATGTCTCAATGATAAATATCTTTGTCCTTTTATAGATTTAACCCATTCATATTTTATTTTTCACATGAGACTCAGAGAAATGACAAAACATTCATATCCACATTTTTAAGTTGACAGGATTTAAGGTTTGAAATAGGTACTTGAAAGCTATTATTTCTTAACATTTTGTGAAGGCATTTCTACCCACATGAATATCTACTTTTCAATGGCAGATTAAATACACATTTCTAAAAGATATTAAGTGTAATTTTATTTAATCAAATAACAATAAAGGTAATTAATTTCAAAATAGCAAAAGCATTTGCTAAGGTTAAATAAGTAATTTAGTTCCGCCACCTGTTGAGTACTATTTACTCTGATTTTATCAATGTTTGATTCATTTACATATTCTGGTATTCTGATTTTGTATTCTGATTTTATGCCTTGTCCTGTCTTCCAGGCCTTCCAAATAAATCTCTAGTGAACCACATATTACATAGAACAAATCTTCCATATGGTTGCAGCCAGTGGGAAAGCTGGCAATTGTGGTCTTATAAAGCCTGTAGGATAAGACCCCTATGTATTGGCAAAATGGCATTTCTTGTCTTACACTCTGTGAAGATTAGTTTTATGTGAAAGTTTGCCTACCTAGTCTATATGAGCAGTACCGAGTAATTCAATTAAGCTTTAATCTAGTTGTAGCTGAAAAGGTGTTTGATTGACGTCCTTAAAAACGACTGAAATCCATGAATTTTTATTAGACTATATCCATTTCGGTCAAAAGGGCCTCAAAATGGTACTGATGAGGAGCCGCTTTCTCTTAGAGTTGACCACGTACTGTGAACGGAGTAAAGTTTATGGGTGTGCTGATGTGAGGATCTTCACTTGCAGATGGGGCACAACTCAAGATAAGAAGAAATAGCTTTAAAAATCTACAAATAATCAGAACTTAGAAAGTACTAAGTATGAATCTAGGAAAATTGGAACTCATCAAAACTGAAATGGAGTACATAAAGATCAATATCCTAAGTGTTAGTGATCTGAAATGAACTAGTATTGGCCATTTTGAATGAAAAATATCATATGGTTTACTATGTTGGTAATGACAAAATTAAGAGAAAAGGTGTTGTATTCATTGTTCAAAAGGACATCATAAGTTCTATCCTGAAGCACAATGCTGCATGTGATAGGATAATGTCTATACACAGTGAAGAAAATAAAATCAATACAACTATTTTTCAAACTAATGCACCAACCACAAAAGCTACTGGTGAAATTGAAGAATTCTACCAATGTCTACAATATGAAATTTATCACACATGCAATTAAGATGGTTTGATAATTATTGGCAATTGACCTTCTCCAGATGGATTATCCAGAAACAAAATTTACCACATCTGTGGGAAGAGACCACAGAGAAAGTCAGTCTCAGTAGTTAAAACCAGTCCAGTAGCTGACTGTGGAACAGACCATCAATTGCTCATTGTAAATTCAGGTTGTAAGTCTACAAGAGCCAAAATACAATGCTGAGTTTATCCAACCCGAATTTCAAGAAGATCTCAAGAGCAGATTTGCTGCATGAACACTAATGACGGAAGCCCTGATGAGCAGTGGGAGGACGTTAGGAACTTCATTAATGAAGAATGCATAAGTCACTTAAAAAGACAGAAAATAAAGAAAAGATCAAAGTGTATATCAAAAGAGATCCTGAAACTTGTCCTTGATAGTAGAGTAGCTAAGGCAAAGAGGGAAAAAAATGATGTTCAGAAAGCTGAACAAAAAATTTCAATTAACACTCTGAGAAACAAAGTAAAATATTATAATGAAATGTGCAAAGAACTAGAGTTAGAAAACCAAAAAGGAAGAACATAGCATATCTTGAAATGAAAGAACTAAGAAAAAAATCAAAATTTAAGTTGCTGTCTTGAAAGATTCTATGGGAAAAGTATTGAATGATGCAGGAAGCATCAAAAGATGATTGCAAGAAAATAGTCACTGTAATAGTTACATAATTTCATGTCACCTTGATATATAGAAGTGTAAGGTAGAATCGAGCCTGTAAGTCTGGTCACAGCCTGAGTATAACCTCCTTTTTGGCATGGCCTTCTCCTAAGGAGGGTCCTGGGAAGCTTTCCCATTCTTTGCCTTCACCTTCCTATTGTTGAGCCATGCCGAGACCTGCTCCAGCCCTGTGATGCAACCACCACCATTGGATCCACAAGACTTTGCACCCATCAGCCTGTGATCTTCCTGCATTCTGCATCATTGCATCTGGCGGCATGAGTCTGAAGAGGGATTTGTCTACTAATATCAAACTTATGGATTTGATCTGGACTGGGCTGGGATGTTTGCTTGATAAATTACTTCTTGCTATAAAGCTCTCTCTTACATATA
>NW_022107432.1:5829905-5831230 GCF_000313985.2 Echinops telfairi | reverse complement strand
TCACTGTACCAAAAAGAACTAGTTGACCTTCAACCATTGAAGGAGGTAACATATGAAAAAAAAATGCAGCTGAGGATGAAGTTCAAGGTGCACTGAACCCATTAGACTTAAAAAAAAGGCTACAGAAATGATGGAATACCAATTGAAATGTTTCAACAAGCTGATGCAACACTGAAAGCACTTAATCTTCTCTGCTGGGAAAATTGGAAGTCAGCTACTTGGCGATCTGACTGAAGGAAATCCATATCTGTACCTATTCTAAAGATAGTTTACCTAACAGAATGCACAAACTGAAGAACAAATTTATTTATATCAAATGCAAGTAAAATTTTGCTGAAGATCATCCAACAATGGTTGTAGCAGTACATTAACGGGGAGCTGCCAGAGGTTCAAGACAGAAGCAGAAGAGGACATGGAACAAGAGATATCATTGCTGATGTCAGAGGGAATCTTGGTTAAAAGCAGAGAATAACAGAAAGATATTTATTGTGTTTTATTGACTCTGCCAAGGCATTAGACTGTGTGGATCATTACAAATTACGCGCAGCTTTGAGAAGAATGGCAATTCTGGAACACTTCATTGTGCTCATGTGAAACTTGGACATGGATCAAGAGGCAGATTGTTAAAAGGAACAGGGAATACTGCATGGTTTAAAATTAGGACAGATGTGCTACTGGGTTACATCCTCTTACCAGACTTATTCAATCTGTACACTGAGAAAACCATCAGATAAACTAGGTTATAGGAAGAAAAATGTGGCATCTGGATTGGAAGGAAGCTTATTAAAACACTGCCATCTGCAGATGACACAATCTTGCTTGCTGAAAGAAAGGAGGACTTAAAACACTTGATGAGGAAGGTCAAGGAAGTTCAGCCTTCAGTAGGAAATACAACTGAATGTAAAGAGCAATGTTCTCAGATTGTACCAATAGGTACCATCATGATAAGTAGAGAAAAGATTAAGGTTGTGAAGGATCCATAAACAATCCTCATGGAAGCAGTAGTCAGGAGATCAAAACTGTGTGCATGGGGTAAATCTGCCAAATACATCTTTAGAATATTGAAAAGCAAGGGCATTACTTTGAGGACTGAGGTTTGCCTGATCCAAGTACACCCAAGCAATTTTTAGTTGCTTTATTTGCATGTGCACATTGTACGTTTAATAAGAAAAAACAAAGAAGAATTGAGGCATTAGAATTACGGTGCTACAGAAGAATATGGGAAATCCCATGGACTGTTAAAGAGACAACCCAACCAGATGATACACAGCGGTGCGGATGGGAGTTGGAAGCGCAGGGAATCTAGGACGGAGGAGCCTCTCGGG
>NW_022107432.1:5820080-5829501 GCF_000313985.2 Echinops telfairi | reverse complement strand
AAGAAGTACATTGCAATACAAGTGATAAGAAGAGAACTCATATATCTACATATTTGCTTGCACTGATGATAGATTTAAAAAATAATTCTTATTATATCTATATTTTATCATGAATTAGGTGAAGGTTTACAGAGCAGAAGTTTTATATCACTATTTAATGTGAATCTTGTTTCATCTCATCCACTGCAATCCCCTCAATATAACTCATTTATCCCATTTCCCTTCCTCGTTCTTTCGTTCCTTTGCCCTTGGATAAATGGTGGCTTTTTTATCTTAAAAAAAAAAAAAAAAAGAATATATGTTTGAATTCTTATGACAATAAAATTGAAAATGCACAAGGATAAAAAAAAAAAAGAGAGAGAGACAACCCAATCTGTCTTGGAAGAGATATGGCCAGTGTGTACCTTAAAGACAAGTCTGGCAAGGCTTCACCTTACATATTTCATACATGCTGTCAGGAGAAACCAGTCCTGGAAAATGATATCATGCTTGCTAAAGTCGAGGGACGGTGATAAAGGAGGTGGCACTGGAAGGGAAGGATTGACACAGTGGCTGTAACAAGGACCTCGAGCATAGGAGCAACTGTCAGGCTGACGCATGACTGGGTGGTGGTTCATTCTGTTGAGCATAAGGTAGCTATGAGTCAGAAACAATTCGATGGCACCTAACAACAACAGCCTCAATAAACGGAGTGGGCTCCATTCAAGCATGGGGACAGCTATAAGAGGAAGAAAAAAACCAGGTTTCCCTGAAGCAGAGGAATTCTGTCTTAAGATAGCAGCATCAGCTCCTGCTCACAAGCTTCCAGCTTGCCAGCCAACTCTCTAAAGTTCAGGTATGCTCATTCCTTGCAATAAATCATGTATATTTTAATGGCTTTGGGTTTTTGGAGAATCCTGATAAAGACTTAGGTAGAACTGAATTTGAATCCCTATTCTTAATTTGGTGAGTTTCCAAATGTACTTGAAACTAAGCTTCCAAATTTTTAAAATGGGGTCATTGATGCTTATTCCACAGGATCACGAGGATTAAATGTGATAAAGCCTCCATAACGTGGATGCCAGCATCTTCAATCAGCACTATCTCCCAAATGAAGTTCTGACAATGAAGACATATATCTTCAGCTTTACTGTGGGGCTCTTTGATCTCACTAAATACTTAATAGAAGTCTGATCTATGTCCTATATTTTTTCACAGTTGGGAATAAAAGGAGAAAGAAATATGCTCTGATTCTTGGAAGCTAACCTATGAGGAAATATTTCTTCTACTATAAATTGCATATGTTAATCTTTCATTGAATTGATAATGTAGTATATTTCTCCTAACAATTTGAATTATCTATTATTATTAAAGTTGAGGAAAAGTTCAACATCAATAATATTAGCCACTCATTTGAGAAAATGGTTACATGTAAGACCTGTACCACTGTAGACATCTTTGGCCAGGGTGAGCTTCACAAACACTACAACCATCTCCATCATTAAGAAGTATTTATTTTTTATTTAACCAAGTTTAAATTGCTTTTTCTAAAAAATTATCCATATTAAAATTTTTACTTGATAGGCAACTGTATCTCTTGCATTAAATTATTCTTTCCCAAGATCTCTGTGACACAATTTGCCTACAGTTATATTTAATATGTGGAGAAAACTTAAAGCATTTCCATTTTTATTCTGTTTGAGATAATATAATCTTCTTAATCTATATTTTTTTAGCTCCCCACAAAGAAGTCAAGTAAAAGAGATCTACAGAATAATAGAAAAGTTATTTGCGAAAAGAGCATTTATGTTTGATACAGGAATTGCTCTAATTAACTTTTAAAAGGTGTTTTCTCCTCAATATGAAGATTCATCCTTGCCCTTAAATATTGATTTGACTCAAAAATTCCAAAGCATAGATATAAAATAATATTCTCTAATCTTTATATCTCAAAAATAAATTAGTACATTAATTTGTCTTGGTATGCATTTGTTAACAAATGGCTTGCAGGAAATTAAATTGCAGTGATGTTACACTTTTGTAGCAAAAATGTGCCCTTCTGGTACCATTGTACAATATGCAGAATAACATCCTTGAGTAGTTATGGGTATCAAAGAAAAGCAAGATTAATTGTAAAGGATAATATGTCTTAAAATTCTACCTATCTCCTCTAGGAGAAAAATTCTACCTATCTCCTCTGTGATGCAGCAAGTAGTATTTTAAATACTATTTATGTATCTAAAAGCATTTGTTTGAAAAAGTCCTATCTTTTTTAAAAAATCGTTTTATTGGGGGCTCATACAATTCCTATCACAATCCATACATACAGCCATTGGGTCAAGCACATATGTACATTTGTTGCCATCATCATTCTCAAAACATTTGCTTTCTACTTGAGTCCTTAATATTAGCTGCTCATTTCCCCCCCTCCCTCCCCACTTCCCCCTCCCTCATGAGCCCTTCATAATTCATAAATTATTATTATTTTGTCATATGTTACACTGTCTGATGACTCCCTCCGCCCTTTCTCTGCTGTCCATCCCTCAGGGAGGAGGCTATACGTAGATATCTATCTTGTAGTCAGTTCCTCCTTTCTACCATACATTCCCTCCAACCTCCAGGCATTGCCACTCTCACCACTGGTCCTGAAGGGGTCATCTGTCCTGGATTTCCTGTGTTTCCAGTTGCTATCTGTATCAATGTACCTCCTCTGGTCTAGCCAGATTTGTAAGGTAGAAATGGGATCATGATAGTGGGGGGTGGGATGTGGGGAGGGGAAGCATTTAAGAACTAGGAAAGTTATATGTTTCAGCGTTGCTACCCTGCACCCTGATAGGCTCATCTCCTCCCCACATCCCCTTCAGTAAGGGGGTGTCCACTTGCCTACTGATGGGCTTTGAGTTTCCACTCTGTACGCACCCACATTTACAATGATATGATTTTTTGTTCTTTGATGATTGATACCTGATCCCTTCAACAGCCTGTGGTCACACAGGCTGGTGTGCTTCTTCCATGTGGGCTTCCATGTGTTGCTTCTGAGCTAGATGGCCACTTGTTTATCTTCAAACCCTTAAGACCCCAGGCGCTATATCTTTTGATAGCCAGGCACCATCAGCTTTTTTCACCACATTTGCTTATAAACCCGCTTTGTCTTCAGTGATCAGATCAGGAAGGTGGGCACCCACTGGTATGGTTTTTAATTCTTTGGTGTCTGATAACTGGTCTTTTCTACACCTTGTGGTGAGACAGGTTGGAGTGCTTCTTCCATATGGGCTTTGTTGCTTCTCAGCTGGATGGCTGCTTGTTTATCTTCATCCCTTTAAGACCCCAGACACTATATCTTTTGATAGCCGGGCACAATCAACTTTCTTCACCACATTTGCTTATGCACACATTTTTCTTCAGCAGACTTGTTGGGAAGGTGTGCATCCTGGAATGCCAATTTAATAGAACAATGTGTTCTTGCATTGAGTGGAGGCCCAATGTCCATCTGCTGCTGCCTTAATACTAAACCTACAAATATATGCACATAGATCTGTTTCCCCACACTCTTATATAAATATATTTACATATGTACATTCCAGTCTTTAGACCTCTATAAATACCCTTTGTCACCTAGTTCTTTCCTCTATTTCCCTTTTACTTTCTTCTTGTCCCACTATCATGCTCAGCCTTCACTTGGGTTTCAGTAATATCCTCGGTTACATTGCCCTTGCTGAATCCTTACCAGGCCTCTCACACCCTCCTTGCCACTGATTTTGGGTCACTTGTTGCTCCCCTGTCCCTGGGTATGGCAGGGGCCAGACCAAATTCAGGAGTGCATATGGTAGCCAACTAAAAAGAGGTGGGGAAGGAGGGAAAGAAAAAAAAGATGTCTTGTGGGGGAACAGGGCACTGACCAACCCAAGGCAAGTGTATTGTTTGTGTCTCCACAGGGAAAGAGGGACCAGATTTAAAGCCAGTGCCAGAGGAATGCAGCATGCTGGCAAGGAGTGGGGAGCCAGTGGAGGGGCATGAGGGCTCAGCTCCCATACCAGCTATGTAGACAACTGTCCCTCCCCCCAGAAGAATTTACGTGAGTGGACAGCACTGAAGCCACTGGGGAGAGGGGCATGTCTGATCAGAGCAAATGGGAGCAAATGAAGGGGAGGAAAAGAGAGTGGAGCACATCCTGGCCCATCATGCCTGGAGGATGATATCCCAGCTCTGAAGAGCCAATGCACAGAGTGGACAATATGGCTGATCCCATTACGAGACATGCCTGTTACTTTATGGCCCAGGGCCCTAAGGGGGATGAAATAGTTAGTTTATTGTGCCAGCCTAGTCGATAAACACAAGTGGGATTAATTTAAGGGCAGAGAGATAAATGGCTCAGTGAGCCTCGCCTTTCTTTTCTCTAGCTCTTTGATCATTGGACCTGTGTGCCACTGCCTTGCTTGTTCTGTGCCTCAATTTACAGGCTATACTACCTGTGGGTCCCCTAGCCTGTGGCCTGTGTCGCTATAAGTTGAGGTCCCTTTAAATCACAAAATTGGAATGTACATCTCTTGAGCTGGGGACTGACGGTTGGTGACCTGGCTGACAGTTGGTGACCTGCCTTGCTGTTTGCTGTTGTGCTGAGATAGCTTAGCTCTCTCTACAGAAGACTACCTAGTGGCCCTCAAGACTAAAAGGACTGCCAGTATCTCACAACTCTCTCTCACGGGAGTGAGTTGCACTGAGCCATTTCTACTGCTTTATAATTTAACTGTTCATTTCTTGTATTATATATCTATCTGTTTATAATTTTACAGTTCATTTCTTGTGTTATATATTTATCTATCTTTATAAATATATATATATATAGCAATCTGGTTTTGTCTCTCTAGAGGACCCTGTCTAACACAGGGGACAACACTAGAGATTCAGTGTCAGGACTGGCCCTGACTGACCCTGTGACACCAAGGCAAACCACTAAAAATGGGCAGCAGAGCAACCATGGGAGCATCGCAGGAAGACCCTGAGGGAGTACAAAGGACTCTGGGGCCAGAGCATGGAACCCCATCGGACCTGACTGAAGGACACTCCTAGAGATCAAAAATCAGACCTTGATCTATTTACAGGTTTTTCTTTCTTTTTAATTTTTTTTCTTTTAATTAATTTATTCTTCTATGGGTAATTGGTTTTCTTTTTTGAAGTCCTATCTTTTACTTAGATTCAGAGTAGACTATAAATGAACAAATAAAAATACACCTCAAAGCAAAATAAAAATAGCACCAAAAATTAAATGTTAAATTCCCTTGTCTTTATTTTAAAACTATTGAATTTACATAAAAAGTTCATATTGATGATCATACAATTAGTGAGAGGTCCTAAATATTTCTCTATTAGTACATTTGCCTGCACTAAGACATCTGTCCAGCAGGTCATGGCTTCCTTCTTTATCACAACCCTAGTCTTCAAAGTGGTCATTACAAGTTGTCCTTTTGTTTCTTATCTTCATATTCATATTTGTCATCTTGCATTATTTTAAAAACTCTAAAGACAAGATTAAACCACGTGTTAGAGAATATGTATTCATTCTGTTGTGGAATTGTTAAGTATTGGCTGCTGGAACAACTTTAGAAATGTTGTTCTAAAGCCACCAACAGGTCCTCAGGAGAAAGGACTTTGCTAAATGCTCCAGTAAAGCTTGTAGTCTAAAACCCTGAGCCAGTTCTCACGGTCTCAGAGAGGCGCTGTGAGTCAAAATCAACTCAAAAACACCCAACTATATAGAGATGCATATATAGCTATATAACACATACGCATATTTATGTATATATACACATAAGTATATATTTGCGTGTAACATATGTGTATATATGTGTGTGCATGTATATGTGTACACATATGCTTTTATATATATAAAAGCTCCAGGAGTGTGACTCCAATAGAAAAATAGGATTGGTTTATTCTTTCAAACTATTGACTTATTATAATTATTATTCTCTTATATTCTATTTACAACTAATAAGCAAACAATTTTAATCCATGGGCAACAATCTTTAAGTACTACTTATATAACTTTATAAAATGAACTTAGTAGTAAAGCACCCTATATACTTGAGTGTAAGCCAACCCGAATATCAGCTGAGGCATCTAATTTTATCACAAAAATTGCATTAAAAATGTGCTGAAAAACTTGGCTTATACATGAGTCTATACAGTAACTGATTAGTAGAAATTCAATAATTATTTTTGCTGGGCTATTTTACTTAGTTTATTTTTATTTACTTAATTATTTTATAACAAACTGGGAATTCCATGGGCACTGAAAATATTTCCACATTATTTATGGTACTTTGGGTTCAATCATGGCATGAATAACAATGAAGAGGCATTAAATACCATTTCTCATCTAACCATGACTTCTGAAGTTGTAAAAGGAACGGCTAGGTATGCTCAGCCCTCGTAAGGAATCCAGAGAATCTGTTAAATACATTACTTGAAGCAGTTTTATAACTATAAGTGAAATCCAAGTCATATATTGTTTCTTAATCTACTTGAGAGTTCAATTGTATTGGAATTTAAACTCCTTTTATAATAAAAGTAAGCTATATTGGATTATACCTGGCACCTCGTCTTCTTTCTGCTTAGGAAAGGAAGAAAAACTGATTTTTCCTGAATAAGGGAATCTGATCGCACTAGTTTAGTATGATCCATTGCTCATGTAATATTTCATTAGAAAATAATCTAAATAAATATCAATAAAAGAAGCTTCTATCTTTTCTAATACCTATTTAGCAAAAGTTTAATTCAAAGTGATATGTAATATACAGAAGCATATTGATAAATTAGCAGTTTGGGGTTCATAATGTGAGAATTTTGAGCTATAAGGAACCTTGCACATTTTCTTGCCTAATAATTGATACATTATCTAAAATAGTTACGAAATGATTTTTAATTCCTGACGGAAGGAAAAAGCAAACGTACTGCCACTGAGTGAATTGACTCACAGCGATGTGACAGCACGGGATTTCCAGGGCTGTAGCTCTGTCCCGGAGTGGAAAATCTCATCGTTCTTCCTTAGAGAAGCTGGTAGTTTTGATATTCCAACTTTATTATTAGCAACCCAATATGTAACCACTACACTATCAGCCCTCCTTGATGTAAGGTAACATTTATTAGTTTTATCTATTGGTGACTCAACCTGGAATTATGTCAATAATTAGTCAATTTTAAAAGACAGTGAAGATCAATTTAACACGTCCCTCAACTAGATCTTAGTCTAGGTAACATAAACCTATCTCAGAGGTATCTTGAGACACAGATCTTATTTTTTCAAATTAATTAAAAATAATTACATACCCACTTTATTGAATAAGAGGATGCCAGTTTGTTTCCCATTTGACTACTTTATAAAGACACCTTCTAAGAACCTTTGTGGCACGTGATTATGAAACAAATAAACAAAAACAAAATTTCTTAATTCTGCTTGACACAAAAGATATCATTTAATGGCATTGTTGACATTGCCTTTTGCCACTCAGAGGAATTGTTTAAACCATCCTTCACTGATCTGCAGCTTCCTGAAATTCTGCCTTCCTCACTCAAAATTAGTACATTTTTGATTCATGTGAGCAGCCCAGTCCACTAACCCTTTTTGAAATAAAGTTAATAATAGTTGCAATAATGATAGAAAATCATTGGAATGGTAAATAACTAACATAAATTACTATGTCAACTATATTTTATTGGCTATTATTAAAACTATAAATAAACACAAATTCACAGTATTCAAATGAGTTAACTTATTTCTTACAGATGCATTAGTATTTCTTAAGCTACTTTCTGCATAAATTAAATTTAAACAAATGAATTACTATATTATTGTTAATCAAGGTTATGCTTTTCATTACAGAAGAAGTTACAGATAAATAAAAAGGGAAACTTGGAATAAATCCTATGATATTATATGAGAATCAGAAGTAGTCATATAAACTTATGCTAAAATTAATGTGCGAGTGAAACTGAAGAGAACTAAGAGATTGCCCTGTCTCAAAATATCTCCCTAAGATATTTATTAACTACAAAAGGAAAAGTATATTATTTACAGTGGAGAAAACGCCACCTTAATCAAGAGATGAAAGACAACATCACCGATACTGAAATCAATTAGTGCAATATGTTCTTGATACAGTATGCTGAGAATGACACGCCATTTCTGTGGAAGTCATGTCAAAAATGTGTAACCTGAATCCAATTATGAGAATATATCACACGGATATAAATTGATGATAATGCGACAACACAATTAAGCAGTACTCTTTAAAGAATGAACATAAAGGAATGGTGTGACATTTTTCACAAATTGCATGAAATAAATCACCCAGTAGAGTTAGATTCAAGGTAGAACCCTTTATCAGATTCTGGGGAAAAAGAACAAAGGAGTGAAAAAAAGAATGCAGATGGAAAATGTGAAATCTAAAAAAGATTTTTCAGGTAATCAGGTTAGTGTTATTTTACCAATGTTATTTTCTGAACAAATGTTCTATCGATTCTCTCTGTAAAATTTCTGCAATAACTCTGTAAGTCTAAAATTATTTTGATGTGAAACTTGAAATAAATCACTAAAAAGTAGTGAGAATTGCCTGTGAGGCTAAAAAGCATAAAATGGTTGTATAGTTTTAAATCAACTCAAGAATTTTAAATAGCTTCTGAGAAACACTAATCTGTAGAGAAGTTGAGACTAACAAAACCATATTTAACACTAATCTTGTCAACAATATTAACAATTTGATATCTATTAAGGGTCATGTAGGATCAAGCACAATCTATGAGTTTTAGAAATTCCATTATAAGCTGTTAGGATTTTATTGTTGTTATTTTTAGGTTCTGTCTTGTTGGTTCAGACTCACAGTGATCAGAGTAATGGTCATTCCATCCATAGGTATAAAAAAATTAGATGAAACTCTGCTTCTACTATTTATTTATTCATTACATGAAGCTTGTCATACTTTTGATGAAATATTACACTTTCAAGATCTTGTCTTTGTTATTTCAGTAAAAAAACAGATAACAAAGTGAAAAAATACCAATAAATGGATGACACACTGTTATTTGTTTTATGCCTCACATTCCCATGAGATATTATGAGGGAATTATGCAATTCCCGAAAATGTTCAAGGAGCTAAAAATGTTGTTAGAACATTTGCTGTATATTTAGCAGAGGTATAAAGGAATTAAAGATGAACATAATATATCCAGAGAAGTTGCCTACTTGTTTCTAATTGTTTTTAAACAAAATGACCATTGTTTAATTGGTCTACCTCTAAAGGAATGGGAGCCTACCCCTACAGTGAAAAGATGGTAAAGGATAAATAAAAAAATCAAGGATGCTCCAATAAATGCGAAGAATATTGCAAGTGAGGAAGCCAATCAAGAAGCAATATGGAGGCAGTCAAGATATAAGACCCCCCCC